>NW_017263612.1:27959-151773 GCF_001500285.1 Mollisia scopiformis
AGTATTAGAAGAATGGGACAAAATTCCTCAGGAATGGATCAATGGGCTTATTGAGCAGCAGGACTTCTGGGTACACGACTTAATTAAGCGATGTGGCTGGTCTACAGCTAATTAATTAATAAAATTCATGATTCTGATGCCCTGAACGCACGGACTTTTGTCCCCATGTTCGTTAATAAAGGAGTGGAGAGTGACTTGCGTGGCAGCGGATCCTCGCGAAATGTTACCCCTGCATGGCCGTGAGCCTCAGGAAAAGAGCAGGGTATCTGTTACAGATTACCGCGGTGAGCTCAACTTCAAACGAATCTCCCATTGTTTCGGTGCCGGGCTCGTGATTTTTGAGCAGAGCAGAACGATCTTGTTAGCTGCTGTTTTCGTCCCGCGAAGATAATTTTACACCTTCTCAGAGTTAAAATGCTTCAGAAAGGTTATGTCTTAAATGCGCGAAAAGTGCCACGGACAGCACCAAAAACAGCACGCCGTCCAATTCTCATCCCAACTTTGGGATATTCCCGACACCAGACGTTTCGAAGATCTCGACTCAACCAACCATGTGGACCGTTTGATCCACGAGCTGATCGTTGCGCAAGAATAAACACCGCACACATCAGCGAAACTCCTCGGCTACAATGTGCCCTCAGAAAGTTTGATGTGCGCGATAGATGTGTCGCTTCGTGAATTTATTGCCTGCATGCGGATCTTACGTGGCGTTTTACTGAGACGATCAGTCTGATATCTGTGCATTCAATTCTTTTTTTATCTTCCAAACGTGCAGACCAGAAGTTCGACCCCGACTGGGACAGCATATCAAACTCAGCAAAGACGTTCCATCGACGAGCTTGACGTGTATTGGCCTTGGCGGAAAGTGTGGGGAAATTGAGGCAAAGACAGTACTGAGCCGAGATGGCTGGGAGGATGCGAATCTCTATAAGAGGAACCAGAGTTTCTTCTCCAAAACACCATCTGGAAATCACCCCATTATCTTCTCATACTTCAATCATTACATTCTTGAACTTCGGCCGGTCCGTTTTATCTTATCCTTTCTAAATCCGTACTTCAAACATTTTTTGCGCATCTTCAATCTTCAACCGCCAACATGCAACTCACCAACCTCTTCTTCACTCTCCTCCTCTCCACCGCCGTTGTCGCCAAGGGCAACAAGACTACCAAGGCAGTCACAGACAAGAGTCTTTGCAAAGAGATGGCCAGTCTCGAGAAAACTGTTGCTCTCGCCGCCAACACCACCAAATTGGATGAAAAGACCAAGGGGAACGCTACTAAGGCTGCCGAAATCCAATCCAAGGCCTCAGACGCTGCTACCACTCTAGCCACTATGCAATCAAATACGACATTGGTCAGCACCTGTGCTGTTATCTCTGCTGCCGAAGACACTGAGGATGATTGCGACACCATGACCACCTTGGCCAAGCTCGTCTCACTCGCCGCAAACACCACCAAGGTCGACGAGAAGACGAAGGGAAATGCTACGAAGGCTGCTGAACTTCAAACCAAGGCGTCTGCTGCCGCGACTAAGCTTGCCACTCTTCAATCGAACACCACACTTGTCGATGCCTGCTCCTCAATCAAGTCAGCTAAGGAAGCTTCCAAGTCTGGTATGTATTCAAAACTCTGACATCAAGACTCGATGCTAACAACAAATAGATACCAAAGCAGCCAAAGCCGCCGCAAGCTCGTCTGCAGCTTCAGCAGCTTCCGCTTCAAGCACAGCGAAGAGCGGAGCCGGCATGGTGACTGCCCAGACTGGTGTTCTATCTACAATCATCATCGTTGCTGCGGGCATGATGATGTTGTAAGTAAAACAAGATATGAACAGGTTGTGAAGGCTTGGAATAATGGGAAAAAGGGGGGGGAAATGGGGTCGAGTTTGACCGGTACTCCTAGAACTAGAGTACGAAACTTTATGTACTAGACAGGAGAGCTTTGGCGAATGAACTCGGTGCTGCATCTACTTTAACTTGGAGTGATCTTGACCCTTAGTAGTGCCTGTTTTCGAGCAAGTGCTCTTCACTTGTCAGCTTGGCCTTAGACTCTCTAAACCTTGGAGTTCGAGTGGGGGCCTTTTCATTCAGAATTGAAATAATAGAAGGAGGTTGGAATAACTTCAAGTTTTCGAAGGTATTTGCAGAGTTACTAGAGAAACCCTGCTGACGAAGACTCCTTCAGGAATTAACAACTAACCTTATTGGTTATCCAGCCGAAAGCTGATCGTGATTTACGTCAAAATTCTACAGCAATTAGTAACTGCTTTCAGACATCATAATTTGGAAACTTGAAATCCCAGCAGCAACTAATCCGACGCAGCCTGCATTCCACTAGACCACATCACGAATCACAAGCTCCAGCAGCTTTTCAATCACCTAGTCACGTGGGCATACACCTTCATCTAGCTCCAATGTCCAGAATTTCAACGATCAACACACCAGATGGTCTCTCCTGGCTTGTTCGCCAATCCGGATCTCCTTCGAGCCCACATTTAGTCCTAATTCCCTCCGGCGAGGGCGATAGCTTCGTCTTTGAGACCCTTCTATCGCTGCTCTCCCCACACTTCCACATCACAACTGGGGCGAAAAGTGAATGTGGAGATGACTGACTTGCATTAAGAGGTGTTCGATCTGCCTTAAGGCAGATCGTGCTGACTAATCTAAGACTAGGGCTAGGACTAGTTATGCTACAACAACCTTTGATATGCCCGGCTTTTCCCAAACCACTGGCCCTACGGCCCTAATTGCTCTCTCCCTCCGCAAGATTGCCACTCAAATCACAGAACTTATGGCCTATCTACGCATCCCAGCTGCTGCATTCTGGGGCTGTTCTTCGGGAGGTCTTGCTGCACTTGCAATCTTGAAATTTTACCCTGAGAGAGTGAGGAATATTGTTATCCACGAAGTGCCGTTCGGCGCGCCCGACTTTGTGTACGCACTGAAGGAGCAGAGTGATGAGGCTGTTGTGAGTTCTTGCAGGGTGCTTTTCAGAGACGCGATGGTCGGTGATCCCGAGGCATGGGATGCGCTTGGGGAGGAGTATCATGAGAGACTCGGTAGCCTCTCTATCTCTGATAGGAACGAAGGAAATACTAACACCAAGTAGAAAAGAACTACGTCACCTGGATCCGACACTACGCCGGAGTCCTCGAAAACGAAAATTGGGAAGCAGTTGTGAAAGACAACACAAAAAGAATCTCATGGAGTGTAGGTGGTCAGTCACATATGGCGTTCTTCTTCGAAAATGTAGTCCTTGCTTCGAAATGTGGGATCGATGTGCAGCTTTTAGACTGCAAGCATTTCCCTCAAGTCACTCTCCCTGATAAACTGGCACAATGGATCAAGAGTTGTTGCGAGAAAGCAGAAGCGAATTGTTGTTTCAATGAAACTTGGGATTGATTTCTGGAAGTCTTCGGGAGAAGTATTCATGAGGGACATATACTCAGAACTACAAATAAGGAAAATTACAGTCTGAAGAATAGTTCGTATGCCTATCGTTTTATTTGAGCTCGGGAGGAGAAACTCTAATGTGTACACAAATGTCCCGAGTGACCGCATGTAGCGTCATCCCTTGGTGCCAGGTACCAGTTGTACTAGCAGAATGTATAACACTAGACCGCTCAAACTACTGAAAATGCCGCTACGCATGGCTCTCTATCTATACAATTCTAACGATGCCTTCTTTGGCGCCCTGGAAGAAGTCACTCGCCTCGATATCATTATACTCATTCAATACGGGTACTTCCCACGTCCCAATCCTTTCATGATAAGGACCAGTCTTCGATTTCACCAACATCAAACCTTTGTACCTCATGTATCTCCTCTTCCTCGACTTGCCCCGTTCTTTGGCAACCAATAGCAGGAGTAATTCGTCTTCTACCTCGAATGGCATGGGATCAAAGTCTGGGCATGTCCATACGGGTGTACCGTCAGGAAACAGTGGACAGATCATGCTTGACTTGGCACGCTTTGTACCTTTGTTATATACTAGGGGATGCTCACGGAATTTTGCTTTGATGAGAGGCCCGCTCAGGGTAATGTGACCGGAACGCACACTTCCAAATGGATTTCCCGACTTAGGAATGGCTTTTACGTCAAGCACCTCCGCATAGACGCCTGCCAAATCCTCTTTGTGTACCGCGTTCACGATTTGGTAGGCTGGACCTAACTCACCATAATTGGGGTTGTCTGCGTGGATTTCATGAGGATAAGTAATACGTGAAGCCCACGACCACTAAATTGTATTGTGTTAGTGACGTTGGATAGGAATAAACAAAAGGAATAAGAACCTGGACTTGGGATTGCAAGGTGGTTGGATCTGGCTTACTGATGGAGCAATGTAGTCCTTGGGAGGCTGAATGATTGGGCTGTGGCGGTCCCAAAGTAAGTTTTGTGGCAAGTCATTCTTCCAGAGTCCAGCAATATACTGTCCTGCACCATGCTTCTGCATCTGACTTGCCAATCCAGAGATAGCCAAAAGGACCTCCTCCCCGCAAGTGAAAGTACGACCTGAGTACTGACTGAGCATGTACCACCAGAATTTGTAGAACTCGTCGCACATTGGCTGTCTCAGCAATTTGTTGTACCATGCCTTCTTGTGCAACGCAGACTTCATACGACCAGGACGGTCAAGTTCCATGCACTCACAGCCTACCAGACTGTTGCACTCCCAGATCAGTTCTCCCTCTGTAAAATGTATCATACGAGAAGACAGTAGCTGCTCTTGTAATGCCCAAGGCCGTGACCAAACCCCGTATTTGGTCGAACGAGACACGCCACAGTAAAGACCGTGTGGGTTTCGAAGAAGACGGGCCGAAACTTGGGTGATGGAACCGTCAATGTTTTCGACGTCAGCAAACTGGTAACCACGGAGAGGATCGTAAACTGTAGGCAACAATCCAACCTCATCGCTGCCATTTTTCACATGATGAGATCTATAAGCGCCAAGGACAAAAACGGCATTTTTGTAGACAGATGCCAGGTCACGAATGTCGTTCGAAAGATTATGCTCGTCGTCTTGAACCATACATAGAGAATCGGTCCACAAATAGCGTAAACCCAGATTTCGAACAACCTGGACAGCATCTTGAAAAACTGGAGGCAAGCCATGGAAAGGAATATCGACGACATGGCGCCGTAGGCTCTCTCTTGTGGTAGTTGGAGCTCTCCACCAGTTTCTGTAGCAGTAACTGAGGACCACATAAGGCTTACGCACTCCAAGCGAGCCGCATAAGCGTAGGGAGGTCGAACCTTCTGGCCCTACATCGATAATCAAAGGAGGCAAAGGTTGTAAGTCATAGCCACAGAGTGGGTGGTTTACCAAGCAAGCAACAAGCCACTTGAAAACTAGTCTGGTGTAACTTTTCTTCCTACATTCCATCACATCTCGACCCACTCCAAAAACGGGTTCCCAGCCGAGAGTTGGGCGGTCTGGGGATGCGTAAAGCTCGACTTTGATCGATTGACGATTCCAAGGAAAGAAAGGCACCCAGGAGACTTGTTTTTCCAGCCCGGGTACTTCTGGGTGATGCCTCAAGGTTATGATAGAGTCCTGGAAGTGAACTTGAGTGTGAACTAAGTCTGGTCCAATTCTGTCCCGCTCTAGGTCACGGGAGTTAGCATTTACTATCTTTCTATGGTCATTTCAGGAGAAGGATAAGACAATGTCTCTGGAAAGGAAATGGAGAACGGAGCTTCTTCAATACCTACGTATTATCTTGAAAATGCCTAGAAGTCGAAGAGTGCAACGCTCACACCCCCTCTTGGCACAAACTGCAAGAAACACAATGGACCACCAACTTCTTCGCTTGGCTGGCGTGCAAATTTCGCATGACAGTATTTTTAAGTCTTGATAGGGGCTGAGATGTTTGCTCGCCCATCCCGAAAAGGGGACATCAGCTTGCGGCGCCGCTCGGGGATCGATGATCGGTACGATGTCCGAGGATCTCGAGGAGTCGGAGTACTCGGAAGGTGAAGCAAACGATGGGAGAGGTTTGACATATGTCTTTGGTGTAAAGACAGTCCTCTCGAACTGGCCTTCCATGTTGCCGGTCCGGGTCGATTCACCTTTTGGGGCAGCTGTGGACCGGGGAAAGGCAGGCCGTGTGCACTTGGAAACTAGACTTGAGCTATTGTGTCGCAAAGTCGAAGAGTTGCAGACTCGATGAATAAGAATACGCGCTGCAAAGATAACTGATAAAGCAAACAGTGATCGGGAAAGACAAGAACTGATTGCTTGATGACACTCGTCCTATTCTCCATAACAAGCGGAAGTCGCGATCTGGTTTATCAGGACCGTTGGCAAGTGCGGAGAGAGTGACCAGAGAAAGACAGAATCAATGAAGGACGAAGTTATGCGCTTGCAACAGAATATATATACGGATATATAAAAATATGTACTGTACTTACAACATTTTCGGTCTAACGGTCTCAGCGATGGGTGAAGCTGAATTGGAAGATTTTTTTATACGGAGAGGTGATCTCGGCAGTGAACAGAAATCCCCGGTGACATCACCTCACCTCATCTTGACAGCCAAAATATTGCGAAAGTCTCCATTGCTCTCCTCAGACACAACAACTTTTTCTCCACGCCCAAATGTCTGCAGAAAATACCAAGATGTCTCAAGCAACAAGAGACATCCTGATGAAGGTCCGAAAAATGGTACCTCCCATGCTGGAGAAATTCCACAAAGGTACAGAGATTACCCCACCACGCAATGTTACAGCTTCACTACTGACCACACTCAGGACAAATGGGTAGGATAGCAGTTATAGGTGGAAGTGAAGATTACACTGGAGCTCCATACTTCTCTGCTATGGCCAGCGCTCGCCTGGGTGCAGATATGGTATGCTGCTCGGTATTTCAATTCGCCTTCACTAACCAGATTCTCCAGAGTCATGTCATCTGCGAGCCTCAAGCTGCACAAGTCATTAAAACCTATTCTCCAAATCTGATGGTTCATCCCTTGATGCGACAAACGACCCATGCGAGCTCGGGCGAATCTTCAGATGCAATTGCGAAGACCGTCATCGATATGCTACCCCGCCTCCACGTACTGGTAATAGGTCCTGGGCTCGGACGGGACCAACTGATGCAGGATACGTGTGCGAAAGTTATTGAAGCTGCAAAGAAAAACAAAATGCCATTTGTGTTGGACGCAGATGGTTTGAATCTGGCACAAACGAGACCGGAATTAGTACAGGGCTACAAGGAGTGTATATTGACGCCGAATGTGGTGGAATTCGGGAGGCTGTGTAAGAGTAAAGGGATTGACACCTCAGGGTTGGATGATGGGAAGGCTGCAGAGAAGCTATCGAACGCTTTTGGGGGCGTGACGATTATCCAGAAGGGTGCAAAGGATTATATTTCGAATGGAGATAAGACGCTGGTCTCTGACATTGAAGGTGGTCTGAAGAGAAGTGGCGGGCAAGGAGATACACTGACTGGAAGTCTGGGTACATTTTTGTGCTGGAGAAAGGCATATCTGGATAAACTGTGGGATCACGAAGGAGATTTGGATTCGGCTGAACTTCTGGCTCTGGCAGCATTCGGAGGTAGCTCCGTCACGCGGGTGAGTGTTCCTTCTTCGTCTTTCCCAAGGTGCTGACAGACATTAGGAATGCTCGAGATTGGCATTTGCAAAGAAGGGAAGAAGTTTGCAGGCGAGTGATTTGACCGAGGAGGTCTTCATTGCTTTTACAAATCTTTTTGAAAGCCCAGCACCAAAGCTGTGAGCAAGAAGGGCCCTCCCATCACCACAATAGCCACCCCACATGTTACTTACCTCTCAGTCACCGTCCAAGTATCCGCCATACCAACCAAGATTCGATGCCTGTGAAGTGCTCACACCATTCAGGACAATTCATACTTGTTCCAATGTCTGGCTTTGAAGGGTAGACTCAAGATTAGACGATATTATCGACCAAAACAAACATCGAACCACCAAAGATGTCCAATACGATGTAGGACCATGACAGCTTTGGGATGTCTAGACAATTATGGCACAATCAACTAGAACTGAATCTGCATTCATGTGCTTTACAAATAGTTGCAGATACAAGGAGTACTTGGGCACCTACCAACTGGAGAGGTCTGGTGCAATCAATGGAATCATGACTTTGGTCTTCGAATAAACTACATAGATGCCAAAGACTTGAAGCAGGATGTTGATCTCTCTAGTCTCTCAGCTCTCACGTGCATCAACAGTGTAGCAAAGTTTTCATCATTCAAATCCAGTTTCTTTATATACCTCTTCAAGGGACCATTGCGTTCTGCTCAGGCTAATTAAGGCGAGAGAATCATGGCCCGGTCTCTATTCTCAAATATGCCGAGCTTCAGCAAGGAACGCGTATGTCCACGCCATAACACCGCAGCACTTCTCCATCCTCCAAAGTTTTCTTCTTTCTCCTGTCTCTCTTCTAATTCCTCCCTATCTGTTGCTTTACTCTGCTCTCCATTTCTGCCCACTCCTCGTTACCTTTCATGCTCATCCCATCTTCATACCTAGGTACCATTCCTCAGTCTCCAAAAACTCATGGCCACGGATCGCACATGATCGGCCAATTGACCTGCTGTACCAACGCCATGTAACGTGCTCTTGGCGGTCAGGATAGTGAAGTACCCCGCAACCGGCGTTCTTCGCTGAACTTCGGCCGGACAATCTCCATCAATCACAGATCAGTGCCTGACAAGCAGCGATCCTTGGTGCAGCGGTATCTGCCCTGCCTTGCCCTGCCTTGCTCTCATCACCCGCGGCGCTGACAGGAAAAAAACGTCACAATCGCATTCATGTGTCCGGTCTCTGAGTAGATCTTGTCCCTGGATTCCGACGCTATGGGCAAGACCGGGGAACACCTTCTGGCGAGATGCCTACTCTGACTCGTTCTCCGAGGGTGGACGATGCTAGCAAGGTGGGATTTAAAAAAAAAAAAAAGATAACAAACGCGACGTGAGGAGTTCATGTCATCTGTCGCGTGCTTTCTTTAAATACTCCCCTCTCCCTCAGACTCGAGCGGTCTAGCAGCGCTGTCTGAAGTCACCGTCTCTTCTCGTACCGTCATGTTCTCACTCACCAGAGCCATTCAATTGGCTTCGTTGCTGGCCATTCCGGCAGCAGCTCATACTAAGTCCTACGTCTCAACTCTGTCGAACTATTCCCAGAGTCTCTTCACGGAGTCGATGTCGTGGATGGATGGGTATTATGATCCTTCTGCAGGATATCTCTTCGATGAGAGCTCTGCTACAGCATTAAGACACGAGACAAGAAGTTCGGCTTGGTACGCGATTGGCCTGCTGGCACGAAATGAAGGCAAAGATGTTGAATACGCCATGGACATCATCACGAATGTGATTAATGGACAGTTCAAGGACCCGGCAGATCAATGGTAGGTCCTCAAGGATTCGTTGAGTGTCGGATACTGACAAAATCTAGGTATGGTGATTACCAGCAAGAGCCAGAAGAACCAACAGTGGGAACCTCATACTATCCTGAGAAGCTGTACAATTCCTGGGATCCTAACTGGCGTGGCTTTATTTCCACGGCGTTCATCGTTGGTTTGGAGGAATTTGGACATCTGATTACACCTTCCGTTACCAATCTCCTGCTTGAATCTCTATACAACGCAACCAAGGGAGATGAATACCGGGTCGGTGGCGTAGACGGGGACAATTTATACCCCGCTTACACCAATCCTGTTAGTTTTCTGTCTACACACATTGACTTCTTACTTACCTCAGCAGTCACTGATGCGAGCCTTCACTGCCGGATGGACAGGCAGAAAGCTGCATGATTCAAACATGACTACTGCAGGCGAGAATTACGCAACTGCTGTCTTGAAACTCTTCAATCGTGCCAACACGTTATCTGAATTTAACAGCGGCACTTATACCGGAGTTTCGCTGTTCGCTCTCAGCCTGTGGTCAAAATACCTACCCGAGGATTCCATCATGAAACAAAATGGACCAAGAATGATGCAGTACACATGGGAGGCAGTTTCTCAACTGTGGCATCCACAATTGAAGAACATCGCAGGACCTTGGGATCGATCCTATGGATTTGACATGAACAGATACCTCAGCCTGATGGCACTTCATTTGTGGAATGTCATCGGAAAAGACAAATCTTCCATTATTCCCAAGGTAAGAGCTCTTCGTGAGAGTGCTAGCCATTACTGACGATTCGCAGACTCCGGCACTGTCTCATATCGCCGATTTTGCTTACGGTCCCCTCTTTGCCATTCTTGGCGAATTCCAAAATTCGATGATACCCTCAGACGTCGTCACGAAGCTCAGCAATTTTTCTGGCGAGCACACCTTCACTTCATCAGCGTTCTCGCCACCTTTCGACATCTATCCTCGCAACATTACAGCTTGGCTTGCACCTAATATTAGCATCGGCGCTGAAACATTTAATGAGACTGTGATTGGTGGTCCCGCCACGAACCCTGATACATTCAATCCAGCCGTGATTCAGTGGGATACTGGAAATGGCGTTGGGTGGTGCAATGTGAGTGCCATCTAAATGTTCAAGATTTTCTTATTAACGGTTATCTAGCTGTTCGCTACTGAGTCCTATGTTACAGCGGTCGCCAGCGCTAATACTTTGAATCTCACCTACCCCCTCGGAGACGCGAATTCAATATTTTCTTTTATCGTATCGCCCTTTAAAGCGAAGAAGGATGTCACAAGCTGGGAAGATGTTCAAGGTCTCTCTGTCCATGTATCTGGTAATGTCAATATGTCGTATACCGTTGGCTTCGCTGGATCATATGGTGGTGCTTATACAGTCATCAAGTGAGTCTTCTGCAATGACTTATTGAGTACAGTACTAATATAGGTTGTAGCGATTTTGAATTTTGGAACTTCACTTACACGATGCCCGCCAATTTCACCGGCATTCCAGCGATAACTTTGGAGCTGGAGCTAAATTGATGACAAAACGGTGTTACGACCTCACGACGACATGGCTTGGACAGAGCAGAGCATTGGAAAGTTAGAAAGCTTGGAAAATAGTAATGTATTCATTTAATTTCTGAGCAGCTTTGAACCAAATCTATCCAAGGACCATTCCTAAATCCTCTTGTAAACGTTGTGGTTGTTGCAAGATACCCTGAACTACAGAGTTGCACTGTGGCACGTGTCAGGATGTTCTGTATGACCCTCTTCGTGCGTGAGCGCACATGCCTACGGATTCCAAGCGAGACGTATACGAGTGGGGCTCGCCCAAGCAGGGTAGGCAAGTACAAGAGTTTTCACGTGAGGATACCGTGACTCTGTTTCTCGCAAGGGAAAGTCTTGGAGGGTTGCAAAGCAGCCATTATGTAAAATAGTTTATATGGAGTGATTGGAAATTTTGCAGTCAAACAATTTCAGATACAACATGTACTTTCGAAACAAATTAACACTTGTAATTCGGTGTTATTATTATATATTAGCCTATGTCGATCGTATTCCTACGCGCTTAAAACTTTTCCTTAAATAGAATTTCATGTTTCGATAAATTTCTCGACTTCTCTATTCATCCTTCTTTTTCAAATCATTGTACCACTTTTTTTCCACGCTAGATTCTTTGATTAAGGCTACACCAGGAGATAAATCGACTGACACCGAAAATGCCCAAGGCAGACCGAGTGAAATCGCATACCCGACTGGCTTGAAAATCTTCTTGATCGTTTTCGCACTCTCTCTTGCAGTATTCTGCGTAGCCTTGGACAACACGATCATAGCAACAGCGATTCCACGCATTACTGATGAGTTCCACGCACTCCAGAACATAGGCTGGTATGGGTCTGCCTACTTATTGACAACCTGTGCTTTCCAACTCTTCTACGGAAAACTATATTCGTGTTTTCCTATCAAAATGATATTCCTCATGGCACTGTCCATCTTCGAGCTTGGATCTGTCGTTTGCGCCACATCCCCTAGTTCTCTTGCACTGATCACCGGAGTAAGTTTCAATGTTGCACTTCTATCTCTGACTTATTAACCATGCCATTAAAATACAGAGAGCGATTGCTGGTTTTGGATGTGCCGGAGTGTTCACTGGTGGCTTGATCATTGTTGCTCATTCAGCTCCCGTCCATAAACGACCAGTGTATCAGGGCATTTGTGGTGCAATATATGGCCTGGCATCTGTCGTGGGTCCTTTAATCGGAGGAGTATTCACAGACAAACTCACATGGCGTTGGTCTGTGGCCCTTTCGTGACATACATTCTACCTTCACTGATATTCTGGGCAGGTGCTTTTATATCAATCTCCCTCTTGGTGCAGTGAGCGCACTCATTGTCATCTTCTTCCTAACACTTCACTCGGAATCACCGTCCAATTATAAAGATCTGGGATTCCTGGATATAATATGGCGACTGGATCCAATCGGCACGTTACTGTTTGTTCCTAGCATCATTTGTGGCCTTCTTGCCCTTCAATGGGGTGGCACATCCTATGCCTGGGACGATGGGAGAATAATTGGTTTATTCGTCCTTGGTGCTCTTCTTCTCACTGCTTTTGTGGCAGTTCAGCTGTGGCTGGGTGAAAATGCCACCGTCCCCTCTCGAATTCTCTTTCAGCGCACGATTGGATTTGGTTCTGTTTTTGGTTTTCTTTTAGGAGGTTCCTTCTTCCTCCTCCTGTACTTCCTCCCAGTCTGGTTTCAGGCGATAAAAGGTGTAGACGCTCTGCATTCCGGCATCGACAGCATTCCGTTAGTTCTATCAATGTCCTTTGGAATCATGGTCTCTGGTGGGCTTGTCTCAAAGTTTGGCTTTTACATGCCTTATGTTTGCGCTAGTTTTGTGGTCACTTCCATTGCAACAGGACTCCTTACAACACTTACACCAAGCAGCAGCTCCGCAGAGTGGATTGGATACCAAGTCCTACTTGGTTTCGGCTGCGGCCTTGCTTTCCAATTACCGCAGATCGCAGCCCAAGCAGTCCTCCCACTCAAAGACGCTGCACAAGGAGTTTCTATCATATTCTTTGCGCAGACTCTAGGTGGAGCTCTTTTCGTCAGTATTGGCAATACCGTTTTGGACAACAAATTGGTTCAGTATATTAGGATGATCCACATGCCGACAGTGGATCCTAGCGTGATAGTCAAGCTGGGTGCAATTGAGCTGAGAAGCTATGTCCCAGCACAGTACGTTGAACAAGTGGTGGAGGCATATAATCATGCTTTGGCCGATACCTTTCGGATTTCTTTGATTCTCGCAACTCTGGCTGCAGTGGGACTGGCTGGTATGGAGTGGAAGAGTGTACATTCTCATGTTGAAGGAGAAGCTAGTGATGTTTCAGCGACTTAAGATGGAGTCCAAATGGAGAGGAAGAGGAGCAGATATGGTTCAAGATTCAGATCATGGTTTTTCTGTATAATAATAGATATTCAGTACTTCCTGTTTTGGTATGATTTCCATCGCCCAACATTTGTTTATTCCTGTATATTGCATTCTTTTCATTTTCTGAATTTCATCTCAAACTACCCCATGACCGACTTTCTCACTCTCACGTTCATTTCTTGCCGATCGCTTTCACTGACCATCGACACAAGCTTTGACGTCTTTCCTGGACCCCAACATCTGAAGACATGGGCACTATTCAAGACAGCAACTTTTTCTTCCCACGGACTTCCTACAAGACGTGTTTCAGTTGAACTGTGATTTGACAGAGATAACGATGTAAGCATTCACAGGCTCAGACATCTTGTCACACCGTAGGTATGAATCAATTCGTCTGATAATTCACGGGTGGTAAGTAGATTCTGCTTGTATCCATCTCTCTGGATTCAGCCTATAAGCAGAGCTATTAGCATGCAAATGTCGGGTGAGATTCAATTCAGTCTGGGCCAGGAACATCCAAAGCTTGGAATGGATCCAATTGAAACGTAACGTGCATACGAGTGAGGCACAACATCAATGTTCTGCGAGCATATGATCCCTTTTGATATCCGCTGCATGTAATGCTGACCTTGTCAAAATGCGACCCCACCATTCCATTTCGAAGCGCAATGTGCATACGAGCACACCAATGTTCTGCGAGTGTTTGAATATTTTTTTTTTGATATCAGCTGCATGCAATTCTGACTTTGTGAAAATGTGACCCTACAATTTCCTTTCGATGTTGGCTTTGAGATATTGATGGATGCTTATGCACGATGGATCACCCTTTCATCAAAACGATGTCTGCGAAATATCGATGTTGGTTGTTTCATGCACTCCTGCCCGTCGTCTGACTTATTTAGGAAAGCTGCTGCCACATTACTTATGATGTTGGCTGCAATGTATGTTGGTGTTCGTGATATATGTCTCATGCACAGCGTCCTGCAGACGGGCACGACGGAGTAATCAGAGGATTATGTGGGTTATCCGTGAGGCACGTATGTTGTTATAGATACCCTTGAGTGAGGCTTGCTGTTGTGTAAACAATAACCCAGCTACGACGAATGCATAATGCAAGGGCTTGCTAGGATGTTTGAATATGACTAATCACAGGATAGTGTAAGTCGAGGGTTAGCTTACTGCAGGTTAGTATGTTCACTCCGGTGTCTGTCCTTTGCGATTAATCAACGGTGGACTCAAGCCTTACATTGGGGCTTTAACGTACTTGAAATAATCATGCTGATTTGTATCAGCTGTTGAACCTTTGTATAAGCCTTTCGCCTGTTCAACTGTTGTCTGAAATCCGGATTTCAAAAAGTTTATATCGTTACCTCAACGATCCACTTCACGTGCGCATCCATCAATTGCACAGTGAATCTTCTCTGGTCTCTACCTTTAGAAAGCCGACTTGGATGCACACGAGTCCTTTACTTTCTTCAACATATGCCAGATAGTACATTCAATATGGCATCAAGCAAGCCTACCATCGTTTTCCTGCACGGAAGCTGGCATAATCCGAATCACTTCAGGCCTGTTAGAGATGTTTTTGAGAGGGACGGCTATCCAACTGAATGTCCGCTTCAGCCGACCTATAATGCCAAAGCGGCACCTCCCGTTGTCGCCATCGAAGATGATGTGAAGGTCGTTCAAGCTCTTCTCACGCACTTATTGAACGATGGCAAGGAAGTAATTGCTGTTTTGCATTCTTTCGGCGGCGTCCTAGGCACCGAGGCCATCAGAGAGTCCTTTGGAAGAAAGTCACGACAAGAGAAAGGACTTGCTGGTGGAGTACTTGGACTTCTGTACATGTGCGCGTTTGTAATTCCGGTGGGCAGTTCGCTCGCATCAGCTTTCGGAGGCAACCTACCTCCATTTATCAAAATCAGAGTAAGACATACCCTTCACAGTCTCTTCCTTCATCTTTATTGGAGTTACAAGCTGATCCGAATTTGTTTTCACCATTTAGGACGACGGATTATGTATGGTAGAGGAGGGAGAAATCTTCTACAATGATCTCTCTGAAAAAGATATACTTCACTGGAAATCCGAAATGGCACCCGTTCCATTGATTACCCAGACCACACCTATAACCTACGCTGCTTATAAGCACTTTCCCGTCACCTATCTGTATTGTGCGAAAGACCAAGGTATGCCCTTGGCACTTCAGAAAATGATGGTGCAGAATTCTGGTGTTACTTTCAAGGAAGAGGAATGCGAGGCTTCCCATTCTCCTTTCCTTAGTATGCCACAGACGGTGCTTGATGTTGTCAAAAGGATGTCTTTGTAGTAGGTTTGAAGGAACTATTGAGTGGTTAAGGCTGCAGTTCTCAAATTTTTGATATCAGGGAAATTGGATCTCAAAATGCGACTTTTCTGGTTGACCGCAGGAACGAAAAATGGCAGTTCACCACTCTCGTGAACTATGCCATCCGATTCTCACTCGCTGGCTTACTTCTCCGATAGCTGATGAATACAACATGTTTTCTTGTTTGCAATTGTACGAAATTATGATCTTCCTCCTCAATTCCTGATATGTGATCCGTGTTTGGTTCTGCTATATATTGTAATGATAACCACAGCGTGCTATATACAGGGCAGTGGACATGAGACAGACGGCACGCTGAGATATCGTATCTGACAAGTTGATAAATTATAGCGAGATAGATGAAGTCCTATTGAGCTTAGAGATTTGAAACATCTACACAATCGAAACAACCGTGTTAACTCTGATCTCCCCACCGTGAGCCTTATCATCATCGTTTGAAGGATTTCCCAAGATCTCCGTAATGCTAACCATTTTGATATACTGTAACTGGTCATTATACGAGTTCGTCGCACGATGAGGTTCTGGCAAATTGTTGCTAGCTGCGGTCCCTTTGGTGGACCTGCTTACTCGGTAAGCTGGAAAGAGACCACGAATCGTTGGAAGGCAGCCACAGACTAAGCCAATACTGGGTTCCACCAAAGTCCAAACTGTGCTCCGGTAGATAGTGTCTGCAGAACTTTCTGATTAGCTTGTACTTCTTGAAATTGCGAAAAGAAATGGTGGAGTGAGTGATACGGGTACGCACATGGAATATCGTTATCGTCCATAAGAGTGATGGTATAGATGCGGTAGATGCTGGTGATGATAACGCTAAGGCCAAAAAAATTGATTAGCTAGCCAGACCCGCTAAGATTCAGTGAAAGCAGGAAGTCGGGGTCCTTACAAACCTCCCAGCAAGAATATACCCATCACTGCCAGCCGCTCTAGCAAGGGTCGTTTGAGATTCCATACCATTTTCATCGGTAGACAAAGAATACAAGTAGCAAGGAAGATATTTACTCCTTGTATGCCTAAGACGAATTTGTCGCACGTTGAAGCATTTTCCCTCGATCGTTGGGTTCCAAGACTTGGATAATGGTCGACATTGAGTAGCAGAGCCAAGGATCGTAGCAAGACCCCACAGCACACACATCGTGATGAGTATGTCGGATGCTCTGCGAAATGGGTTGAAAATGAATATTCGACGGTAGAAGACGATCAAGGATATCTTAACGACAGGACTTGTGATCGCGTAGGTGAACTCGTTAGCTAAGAATATCTTGTTCTTCTTAGCCTGGTGGATGAAGAGAAGATTAGATCAGAATACCTTGAAGAAAGCTTCAATTTGAGGAAAGCTTAACTCTTTGTCGTGACTTTGACAACGTCAAAGCTTTAGCTGAGACATGGAAGAATAGCACTGACACGGGAATTGCTTGAACGCTTTCTAAAAGGTTGACATGCTGGCATAAATCGAGACAAGTTTACAATTCGTATACCATATACTACCAAAGATGGCTAGACTTTTCTCTGAAGAACATTGCCATCAATTCATGCCTCTCATATGTTTCACGGCTGTCGGAAGATAGATATATTGGACATATCAACCATCCTCGTTCTTGCCCACATATCCACTTTCTGCCAGTCCACACACTCTCGATCACTCCATACACGAGAGACTGGTTGACCATCGCGCCAGAAGAATGGAGTTAAGTATGTATCCCCTCGGCACATGGCTGCTTCTCGCCAGTACTCAAGGCAGTGGTCTGAATATTCTTGGTCAGACAATGTGCTGTAAAGGTTCGCTATGGTCGATGGAATCGACTAACCATAATGCAGACCTTCCCTATAACGTTCGAGCGAGGTCATATTTGGATAATAATGGCTAAGATACCTATGCCGTCGTAGTCGTTTCTGAAGTTAGGAATGATCAGCAGATATCTCGTAGACGTTAGGTTAAACACCTTTCATGAAAATGTATGGGCCTACAATACAGTGAAGTTCGTGGTAGAGTGAAGTCTCTGCGAGATAGCCGGATTTATCTGCGAATTCGATAGAATCCTCGCCAATCAAATCCAACTGCTGTTTCGAAATCTTGATTGCGATGGCTAGTAAATATAGCCTTAGGGAACGGTCATCGGAACTTAGGGAGTTATCAGGAACATACGCTCTATCAAATGAGCCCAAGCTTCATCGTGTGCTGGTCTAGGGGGCCCAGAAAACACGTTTGCATCAATTTCGGTAACAAGTCTTCTCTTCTCGTAATGGATAGCATCATCCGCCTTCGCTGGAGCTATCGAACAAGTCAGTCTCAGATTCCGAGGAGTAAAGACGCGATGACCCTACAGTAAGCGAGAACTGGTCGGACACAGTCACCCATCTGTGGAGTTGTCTTGAACCACAAGGCAAGCGCTCCCAAATTAGCGCTTATCAAAAGTATGTAAACACATATCTGAAATGACGAAGTTCCGCTAAACCTTCGAGGTAAAGCTTCGCGATCTTCGGCTCTACCTGTGTAGCATCGTGGACACAGTATCTCATGCCTGCAATCTGAATCTGCAACCAAAACCTCGAAATCTCTTGTAGCGAGCTTGGAATACTCCTCGAAGGTCATGTTGTGAGATTTTTGACCGTGAATGTGAACAAGACCAAGAGCATTTACTCAGAAGCGGAACTTCTTAAAAAACAACTGCGAAGAAACACACTGACAGACGAACCCTACTGGGGTGAACGGAAAGAATCTCGAGTGGTTGTAGCAAGAGTAGGTACCTGTACTGTTCCCCCCACCCCCATGAGGACGGACTCAACCAGGAAATACATTTGCAGGCACTGTTTGAGGCTAAATCTGATTTTTAACTCACCAGGAACCGATGCTACCCAAACCGACGAAAGCCTGAACAAGGCTTGTTGGGTATATCTTCAATACATGCAGGCAGGTGAATGCCGCATCTGTCTGACGCTTTTCCATAACCAAGTGCATCCGCTGTTAGCCTATTTACAAGATGAGCTTGACGTCCCGTGTACCGACATAAAGATTTTCAATGCAGGTGGCATTCACAACGCATAGTCAGCCATGGACTTGAGTCCTCGCTTTCGGAAACTTACCTCCACATTATAACATACCCGAAACGTACTGATCATCTGCCTGTGTCGACTTTGCGCAAGAAGGCATATCCGATCGGTGTCTTGGAAATGCACTACTTAAGCCACGTATCCCCAGCTCCAGCTTTACTAGTTTCCCGTGGATTATAAGTTTGCAGAACATCTTGGTCCTTTATATTCTGTACTCAGGCGAATAAATCAGTCACGATGCAGCTCTACCGAACCCTCTTGGCTTTCATTTCACTCCTGAGCATAAGCGTGGCACTTCCAATGGCTTCAATAGGTAGGTTTGAGCTCAATGTCGGACACTACTTGTATTTGTCTATTATGGTACCTAGGTATTAATGCTAAGCCTAGATACCGATGACCTCGTCGACAATGCCTGGAGCGTCCTTAGCACAGCACGTCTCGAGAGCGCGATTGCTGAGAACAATCTCCCAAGTGAAGATCTCATCAGAGTTTAGGCATTGGCATTGGATCAAGGACCATGTTCGGACTTTTTGATGCTCACCAGATGGATGAGTTGGAATTATTTGGTCGCAAACACAGTCATCACCTTTGTCTCCTGACTACTTCACTTCAGCTCGAGGCTGTGGAGCAGCTTCAACAAGTTTATATAGTTGGATTTTGATGTGGGACTGGCTGTTTGCAAGTTTAGATGCTTGTTTGCTTTCCTGTTGATGTGGGCAGGGGTCATGTCAATCAACGTGTGAAAAAAGACATATGAATATCGGACATTCGTTGCTGTACTCCTCATGAAAAATTCTCAGCCCAAACTCTGCCTCTTATTATGAATAGCTTTTCCTTACTGTAAAACAATTGCAACTCGCTAGAAGTTGATTATATTTTCTTCCTGCGCAAGGTGGAGACAGCGTGAGCCAGCACAGTCGGCGGGGGCTGTTGAGAACGAGGAGATAAAGGCGCCCTGATCTTGCCGCCTACTTGAGCATATAAAGCTCAAGCATGGTGTTTAATGGTTTCGAGATAAGGAGGCGGCCACGCTCGTTTTCACTGCACCTCAAGCGAATAGTAGTGGTAATTTACCTCAAGTTTTCGGGCTTTCAAGTCTTATGAAAAGGGTTCTTGAATAACAGTGGTCTGCTACGCCCCTTCTAATTATTTAATCTTCTCCATCTCGGTTTCCAATGGAAGGTTGAATGAAATGTCATCAGAGCACATGACTCGCATCGCGTGCACATTTGACCACTGCCGGGTAGGTGCTCATCCATATAATGGTCCCTAAGTAATGCCCATTATTTGGTTGTTATTCGAGATTTTAATTTGTAGTGGAGCGGAATAATGACCTGTTATACTACCTAGGTAACAAGTAAGTTAATTTACAGTCACGTGATGCACTCCTCGCTCAATAACCTCGGAAGATTCCACGCATGCTTCGCGTCTAAGTTGCGTGGCGCAGGCTTTTCAGTCTCGGTCGAGGGAGGGAAAGTCACCCGAGAATCTATCAGGTCCTAGAGTGTAACTAAGTTGTTCCGTCAAATCATATTTCCTGGCGAATGTGGGGTAGAGTTCGGCAGGCTTTAGGGCGGAAGGCTACCGCGTATCCCCGCACTATTTCAAGTAGCACACAGCTAGCCCAACTTCCGTTCCTCCTGAGCACTTCATGAACGAGCCCCTCATGACGCTCTTGGCCCGAGTCAAGAGCTATACAAATGGCCGGAGCACCCGTGAGGGCGCTGCTTCCTTTCTTGGACAGTCAACCAACCTGCTCTTCCTCTTGAGATTTGCTGAATTATAAAGTCTATCAATTATACACAATTGGAAATTCAAACAAGCATCAGACCATCAGACCATAATGGCGAGTAACGGAAATGGAACCACTGTGGCCAAGCATCAAGGCAAAAGAACCGTGATCGTCACAGGCTCTGCACGAGGAATGCATGTTTGACAAAATCCCAATTATAAGAGATAGCTGACAAGAGAAAAGAGGAAAAGCAATCGCTCTCCGCCTCGCAGAAGATGGTTTCGACGTCTGCATAAACGATATATCGGCAAACAAATCTGGCATTGAATCCGTATGTGTGCCTTTCCTCACATGATCAATGTCTAATTGTTTTCATCCCAGACTGTCAAAGAGATCCAAGCTCTCGGCCGTCAATCCTATGGACATGTAGCCGATGTGTCCAAGCTTTCCGAAGTCGAAGCTTTGATCGAAGCCTCTGTCAAGAATCTGGGACCTCTCAATGTCATGATTGCAAATGCTGGGATTGCACAAGTCAAGGCTTTGTTGGATCTTACCGAGGATGACGTGAGGAGAATGTTTGAGGTCAATGTCTTTGGGGTCTTCAATTGCTACAGTGCTGCAGCCAAGCAGATGATCAAGCAAGGTAGTGGAGGGAAGATCATCGGTGCCGCTAGGTTTGTGTTTCCTCCTCATCCTGTAATACTGTCACTGATCCCGGAATAGCATCGTGGCGTACAAACCTTTTGTTATGCTATCTCATTACAGTGCTTCGAAGTGGGCTGTTCGTGGTTTCACTCAGGCATTTGCTATGGAGATGGCTGAGCACAAGATCACAGTTAATGGCTACGCACCTGGAATCGTCGGTACAGCGATGTGGGATCTGATTGATGAGGAGTTGGGCAAGAAGACTAGTGTGAAGAAGGGTGATACTATCAAGAAGTATACGGATGATTTAATTGCATTAGGACGAACGAGTGTTCCGGAGGATGTGGGCAAGACGGTTTCTTTCTTGGCCAGCCCGGACAGCGATTATATGACAGGTCAGACATTGATCATCGATGGTGGCATTATCTTTAATTAAGAGATTAGTACTTCGGAATGAGACTACCTGTTGTATTGTAAGCAAGCTTCTTCAAGATCCGGAGACTTGAGAGTAGAAGTCACGTGCATCATCACTCGACTGCAGGTAATTTTCTAGTAAATGTAGACTTGAGAGATGTGGACTTTGTGCGATTTATTCCTGTTTGATATCAGTTGCACCTGTCATAAGTCAAACCTTGCCGAAACACACGGTCTCACCATATATAAGAGCTGTTGCGCAAAGTAGCGTTTTTCCTGTCCAATACTTCAGACAGTACTGGACTAACTCAAGTCGACACAGGTGTCTGAAGCTTGAAAAGAAATTCTGTATGATATAGGATATTGTCCGACTCAAGATGCCTCTGATCCATGAGCGGGCAAGGAAAGAACATGGTAGTAGCTTCTTGAAGTCTGGTACATGTTCACATAATTTCAGCGTTTTCAAGCTAAACAGAATAGACGTTGGCGTTCAACTCGAGCAGAACCTATTCACCAAGCGATGTTACGCTCCTGCTAGTGTGCTATTTGCTATTGTTGTCGAGTCTATATATCCCACTAGTTTTTCATAAACTTTGCTCTTCTCAACCACAGAACTTCAACAACTTCAATGTTTCAACTTCCACCTTGACCAGTACTCTACACTTCGATCATTTCAGATCTTCTAACTATCAACAAAATCTTTGCAACTCTTGCCTACTTCGTCAGAATGTCTACTGTAAACGCTCTCAAGACCATCTCGCGCTTTGCGCTTCGAAAGGCGCAAGTACCTTCGACCTCTCTACATCTCCTTACTAAGGCTGCTTTCTTCCACAGAAAGGTAGGACAGCTCTCTAATCCCTCAGATCATTTTCATTCTGACCATTATCACCACAAGGCCCCCTACAATGCACGTTTTACAGAGGAGACTGTTGCGATTCATCGAATCGAACTAATCGATGACAAGACCGCAACTTTAATCCACCAACCCAACAGAGAGGGAAAACCAGACGAAGTCACCCTCAGGCTGGCCAACCAGTCAGTCAGTCAGTTATCAGTCGAGCTAATTCTCCAACTGATAGACTGATCAAAATGAGGGCATCCAACTGATCGACTGTCAGTCACTTAAGAAAACGTGACTTTTGATCACGTTCCCCTACCAAAAAGTGGCTTCACCAGGTTATTATTAGAGTATATATTATTAAAAGATGTAAACGTATAGATTGCACAGCACAATAAAAGAGTACACACCAAGAGAGTACATGCTGAAAGAATGCATATTGAGAGGATGCGGGTGCACTTGCATGCTTTAAGACGGCTCATAAGTCCTAGAAGAGGGCTAAGAAACCATAAGATCAATACCAAGGACTTGACTAAGCTCTAGCTCAATAAAAGGCATGATTCTTAGTGTTTTGGTAGAGTTTTAGATAGATGGAGTGATGGATTAAAGATCAAAATCATCATAATAGAAATCCTAAGTGTTAAATGTTCGTTTCACCGCCTTTTTTGGCCAATCAGAAAGCTTTTTTTTTGCCTATCTGCCCCTGAATCCTCCCTAAAAGGCTTCAAAAATGACTCCAAAATCGAAAAAATCGAATCTCTGAACTGATCAGTTACTGCCAGTTGGACTATTGGATCACTGATAGACTGAGACGATTCAAAATGTCTAAACTGATTCACTTTAACTGCTCACTTGTCAGTCAGTTGACCAGTCGACTGACTGGTTGGCCAGCCTGGTCACCCTGAAGATCGCAATCCTTCTTCACGAACTTGGGGACACTCTCGTCAAGAAGCACGCTCTCTGCCCTCACAGAACAGATGGAAAGTGCTGCGAGGCAGTCTTGGAAACCGCCTTCAAGATCCGCACAGCAGCAGAGGAGCTGATCACTGGCCACGATACAACTGCCGAGGAGAGTGGTTCGAGCTCTGACGAGGATTAGAATCTCTCAGAGAAGGTCGAGGAGGATGAGCACGAGGAGGACTTGAGTGAAGAGAAGGCAGAGAATGACACTTACAGATCGGAGCATGGATATTCTTGAGAGAGAAGAACAGTGGCGCAGAAATTGAAGGCAGATGAGGATAACATAATAACTTCATCGATCTTAATTACATGCCCTTCCAACTCTATAGTACCTTTATGTGATACTGCCTCATGATTAGTGAAAGTCTTGATTTCGTTCCTATAACTATTGCATCACTCCATATAAGCTAACAAGATGATTCATATACATTTCCCGATTCCTTGCATAGGTTCAAATCTTCCCATTTCAATAATAATCCTTGATCTTTTTATAGACTTTTTTTATTTGGAGCAGCAAAACGCGTTCACCTAGTACAATAGACCGCTAATACTAATTTAAACCTTCAAAATTGTCCACTAATTGTCAAAATAGGCTGAAGAGTCGGCAGAAGACGCTAGATGATTCGGAGCTAGCTATATAAACCCTAACTTTTCAGAAATATTCCTCAACTCCTTCATAGAACAACAACAATTAAGAATATTTCTGCCACCTCAAACCATTCCTGAACTCAAGGATCTTTCAATTGTAAGTACTTGAGCTTTGGTATCAACATGATATTCTAATATATGTGCAACAGCGAACAAGTCAATCCCACTTCGTCTCGCCTCCTCTCGGCCAACCAGAAGCCTCCGATTTCCAATCCAATAATTCTTTACAACTTCCACTTCGAGCCTCTAAAGACTTACGATGTCTATCTTCAAGGCTATTGTAATGTCTTGTAGCAAGCCATTGTCCCGAGTGACACCCTTTGGTTACCTCGCAGCTCCTATTAGGAAGAGAGCATCACCTGTTGCGCAAAATGGGAACGTCAAAGGCGCAAGTGTAATGACTATCCCTGCATCAATGACGAACTAAATAATTGACACTATGCAGGCTACGCTTCTCCGAGATGTTGGCCCGATGAGCCATTCGACTTCCGCCACGCCATCTCACAGTGGTTCTATCAATGCTCCCCACCACGCTTCGAAGGTCGCATTCTCACTGTTCTCTCTCGCCGATGAGATCTTGAAGAATAAGGACATGTGGGCTCTCACCTAGGGCCCAAGCATGTTCTCCGAGACGGATAGGGCTGCCATGTTGCACGGCCTTGCCCAAGGTCTCGATGACTACCGTCTTCAAGAGGAGAATTGCTGTGACTTGCTTATCTTTGTTGAGTCAGACGAGCAAATTATTGCGAAGATCAGAGCAATGTCTGATGAACCAGAGCGTGACCACGGGGATGGGTGTGGCTGCGAATTCTGCGAGTCGCTCGGCGGCGGGAGCCTTGGAAAGCCGACCAGATTCTGAAGACATAGAATCGTTTTGGGGGAAGGGGGATGCACTCTTGAAAATGGAAGGGGAATAGAATTCTGGATACGAAGAGGAGCTGTTGATCTGGTGGGATGGCTTTCGCAAAATGGCATATCTCTTTGGATTGGGATTTTATCATGAAATAATTTTGGCGTTTGGGGTATACAAATCAATGCCACTTCTATACGTACTGTCTATTGACAGTGAACATAAAACTCATCGTTCCACTGCTCTGTGACTTGTGATGTTATGTGCCGCAAGCTAACCAGAAATTCAACCCTGCTCCACTTTTCACCCCTTTCTGTAAGCGAGTGATAGTCACGTGAATTGCTACCACTGTCTCATGGATCCTGCTTGGAAGATGCGTATTAGGCTGCCTGAGCCAGTATGGAAATTGTTATCAGCTTAGTTTACACTAGTGCACCTTCAGATATGTTGATCAATATCAAATAATTTGGGTATTTACCTCGGTATTCACTGCTTGTATTTGAAATGCGAGTTGCGGTCGAGTTCGAAGGCCAAGATGAAGCAAGTTTTGCAGTCAAAATCCTAGGTATTCAAAGTTCTGGGATATCAAATTCTATGAGCCAATTGGATTCAACATTGCTGCTCATTCTCAACCTTTCCACTTCACTTTCAACATCGTTTCCCAATACATAAATAGCCAATGTGTCGCAAAAATTAACAAAGACTTCAGCCCTTCAGGACGTGCAAGATGCAAAAGACTGCAAGTTTAAGAGTGTTTCAAAACTACATCCAGGTAGTGTTGGCATAACGTGGGAGATGATCTTGGACAGTGTAAAATGAAGGCGAAGTCATTGTTCCTTGTAAAACTGACATTCTCCAGGGCTCGTACAATCCGCCCGCTCTTGAGCTAACCCTACGAACCTGGCTCAATAACGCTCTAGTGCCAAAAGCACCCTCAATTTGGTTGTGGAACTCTGCAATCTCTGGATATAACAAAATGCCGATAAATGTAAGAGTGTTGGTCATGGAATTCACATTCACTGGCGATGCTGTATTTACCAGTCTTGAGAGGGAGACGTGAGAGATGGAAGTCCAATTTTGATTCTCCCCTGCTGCACCTGCCTTCAGAACAAAAGTCAATGGACAGTCCGTAATTTGAAATCTTTGTGCATTTTACACAAAAGTACACTTGAAGACGGTGATGTCTATTAGCAACATGATGGAAAGGCGACGGATTTCAAGATTAAATAGCTTGCTTACAAAGTCCGTCCTTATCAAGATTTGTTGAAAACTTCAATCTTGGCTTTTAATGTGATATTTTCTGAGAAATTCGATTTAAAACCCATCTTTAGTGAGAAACTGTACGGTATATTTTGCCATTGCGTATATAAACGAATCTCCGTCAACAGACTACGATGTCCAACCTTTGATGCTCAAGAAACTAGCATTCAGATTGTGGTGTAGTGTTCTGCGACCGTCTGGACAATTTCCCTTCAAGGAAAATTTGATTTAGTCTGTAGATCATTTTTGAAGCATAAGACATAGCTTTCGGCAAAAACACAGACAATCTCATACCTCAACGATTCCAAGTCCCCCTCAGCTGCTCCAAAGACATCATCCCGGCTCAGTAGCCCTCCTTCTGCTCAGTTTCAAATCAAGCACCAGAAATCCCACCATTCAAATCCCCGGATTTTAGACCGACATTCTCCATTTTACTTTCGACTATTTCCATGTCGTCAAATTCTATCAATAATTATCCACCTGAGCTCTCCTTCAAGCATTATACATCCCCTCACCTCACGTCTCGGGAAGGCTGACTAAGATTCTCTACTCTACCTTCAATGATATCCACAAGATCGGGTGTTGCCCAGTGATCACCCAATCAAGCATCGAAAATCCAAATGCTTACATCCCGAAAACTTGAGCCGACATTCTCTCAAAACAAAAATTTCAGTCTCAGATCACGAAATGGCAGACATTGAGGGAAGCATCAAAGACTCAGGTCACATTGTAAGTGAGATATTATTTCGTTTAACACCTGGAGCAGAGTGGCTCCTACCTCATGCATTCTTGGCAGTCGCGATAAATCTGAGCTAACAAATATCTGGAAGATGAATGAACCTTCTATGAAGTTCAGCGCTAGCGCCATATTCACCGAATCTGGCAAGAACGATGCAGTCCCAACTACAAGCCACCCCTCGGTAGCATCGATGTACCAGACTGCCGCATACAGGACACTGGCCGAGATCCGAGTCAAGAAGAAAAAAGGGGTTCTCAAGAATCGCACTCGCACGAATCGTTTCGGTGCATATACTGAGCAGAGTCAGGAAGATGAGTTGGAACGATTGGGCATCAAAGTCTTGCATGTACCAATCACGTGGGATGAGCAACTACTGAGAGAATCAGGCAAGATTCCGAACTATTGCTACAGGGAAAGCATGCTCCGATGGTCGTGGACAATCTCGGAGTAAGGGAAGGGAACTAGTGTTGAGCTGGCGTGTATATGTATACAATCTAGGGGAGGACACATGAGTCGCGATGATTTACAATCTTTCATCGATACTGGACCCATCAAATGCATGACTCCATCAACGTTCTTCGCGTGTTCTGGAAGCAAGTGACTTACGTAGGTCGTTTTGAAATCGACTGAGTTGATATTTGAGTTCAACCACGATGCGGGAGGCACGGGAACTAACCCACCAGAGTAAGTCGGCCACACAGCAACACTTTCATTCTGATATCGACTGACACAGTGCGATTTCAAAATGGACTGTGGTTTTGGCTATAAAACAGCTCGATGCAGTGTCTCTCTCAACCATCAATTTCCTGCTCCTGAGATCTCAAAACTTCAACAACACGATCAACAATACCCAATTCAGTACAGCCCCTACAAACTCAGATATCAACGACTTCTTTACTTAAAGAAAAGGAGTAGTCGCCTGGGACTCTTCCAAAAACCAACATGGCCTCCGGAGCTATGTCTACTGCTTCTACCAAGTTCAACTGGGCCGACGATGCCATCGAGGAAGCCGAACTTGCAGCAAGAGCATCTTGCCCTATGACTCCACCTAGTAGCTGCGAGCCATCCCCAGCATTGAGACCAGCAGCCAAGGTCGTCGCGCCAGCAACAGTGGTTTCTGTCGAAACTGCCAGCAACGAGAATCAACAAATCGAGACACTTGTCACTGAGCAAGGCGAAGTGCCTGCTACGAAGGTTAGTATCTCCGAATCCAGCTGTCGGTCTTGGCTAAATTTGTTCTAGAAGAAGATCGACCCCAGATATGATGTCAGGGTTATTGATAATATTTGTGTTCCCAGCTCCGCCGAGGTCGATGTAAGTGCTATTTGGACCCTTCCTAAGTTCGCTCAAGCTAACAACAAAAAGGAAAAGCAAGCATTTGCCAAAGTCGTTGCGTGCTTGGTGTCCTCAATCACTCCAAGTCCGCCTGTCGTCTCCTCGGACATGGTCTCCATTCGCAGACCGGCGGCCCAAGATCCTGTTGCTCCGAGTGGCTTGAACCCTACCGCTCCAGCGTTCCAATATCCGCAACCCGCAATCCGAGCTCAACCTCAAAAACCATTTCAGCCTAACAGTCCGGAAGAGCTCGCTTATTGGCTCACATTGCACCCGAGATATGGCATGCCCCATCAGCCTCATATAGAGACTAAGCCACCCATGTTTGTAAAGATTTAGAGACGCTTTTGCTCCGTCCAAACGGCTCAGTCTGCTAAGGCAAGTTCAAATGGGGAAAAGTTCGAAGTAGACTGCTAGTAAAACGTGGGAAATGGGAGGTGCTGTTAGATATTGAGACTCACGAGCTTCTGAGTTCGTCTGTTTGGTATGAACACACCGATGAAAAGACACTGTCACCATAGAAAAATGAAAACCATTCTCGAAGTCTCTGATTGTAGCGGCGACTTTCTGCTCCTTTTCAACCACACTTTCTGATATCACCTTCCAAAAAGTTGCTGGCATGATTTCTCTTGAGAAGGTATGAAGTGTCTTGTTGTACAGTAGTAATATCGAGGACGCACAACTGTCGGTTTGATCGAAGAGTTCGTTCTCAGCAGTTTCTTGAGCCTGATGCTATATAGTGTGCTCGAAACGAAATTACTCAGTGACTTGTACTTCATGTTGTAATAAAAGACTGAGGTGTACATTTAAAATTCAGACCCTGTGAGTGGAAATGATATGGGAAGCCTTGATACTACACAACGGGCCATTTTATATGCTTGGATTGTTACCCACATAGAGATACATGAAGAATATATACCTTATCCCACAGCGAGAAGAGAAACTGTCCTTTTCTCATGTATACAACTAAGATGGAAAAAGAGTGGAAGAAGGCTTAACTAACCGGAGCGAATCTCCACTACAGCTGAATGCTATTTCAAAGCTTGACTTAGCGATGAACAATCACTAATGGGCTATCATCTGACGTTCTTCGAAGCACTACTAACTTGAGACTCGCTTCGAACTCGAGAGACAGATGCTGAAAGATGTCCCCTAGATGGGTAAGATCTCACGTGATCTCATCGAATGTGACCAAAATTTTTTGGATCTTGATAGGACACTTAAGACGGGAACCATGTGCGTGTATTAAAGTCATACCGAAAGACTAATATCTTCTTTGTAGCTCTCGGATAAGTTGAGATCCTGATTGTGTTATACTACTATCAAAAACAAAGTGATAGAATCACAAATACCGTAAACACTTGTCGTCCCTTGTTCTGCATGATAAGAAGAGCACAGATACATATGGCTGAACCTCAGTTAAAATGTTCATTTTTTGTGTTTGTTTGATAGTAAGCTAAACGAAACTGTGATTTGTCTAGCTCTAGCAATTATAACCAACTCACTTGACTCAGAACATCCTGTTAGCCACTTCAATGCTTGTTTGCCTCAATACTCTTGACCTGTCTCAGCCTCAGTACTCCTACCTCAGCACTCTCTACCCCAGCACTCTCCACTTTAGTTTTCCCCCACCTCAGACTCCTCGCCACTAAAGCTCACCCAAGTGCTACAGCGAGTAAGTGAGATGAGGGGATAGCAGCAGCAAGGAAGCAAACAAATAATACACTTGTGTGAAACTCAAATATGACCGAAATATTTCTCCCTCTTCCTTTCCCCCCTTTCTCTTGCCCTCTCCCCCTCACTCTCTTCCTTCTCTCACTCCATTCCACAAGTGAGGTAGGCAGCGGTGAGGTGAATAGTAGTGATTGAAGTGTGTAGTAGTGAGGTGGTCCACAATACATGGGCTATGTAAACATAGTTTTCTTTTTAATTGGTGCTAGAAAAATTCTTCTTTTAATAAATTGTTAGAAAAGAAAGTCATAAGATTTTACTTGTTGTTAGACCAAAAAAAAAAGGAAAACAAAAAAGAGTGATTTGCTAGAAGAAAAAGAGTTATTTGTTTGGCAACTAATTTAACTCACTTTACCCATAGAAACTCTAGTTCACTGCTTACCACAGCACTACTCAACGCTACTACTCAATGCAATGCCATAGTAGTAATTGAGGAAGTAAATAAGTGAGTAGGTGGGCGAGTAAGAGAGAAGGCAAAGTGAGTGAGTGAAAGAGTGGGACTAAGCAAGCAAACAAACATTTCACTAGCGCGGAAAACTCAAATAAGGCTGAAACTTCTCCTTTAATCACCCCCAGCCTCCTCCTCCTCACCCCTCTTCCCTGCTTTTCACTCTTCCTTCTCACTCCTCACTGTCCCTTGTCCTCACCCCTATTCGCCCATTCCTTCCAATAGAATGACTAATATAAAGCAGCAATCAAGAGCGAGCAGCAGTAAATAACAGTAGAAGATGGGTAGTAGTAAAAGATGGGCAAGAATAAAAAGTAGACAGAAATAACATGAACTATAAGCAAGATAATTTATTTGAGTTGCCAGACAAACAACACTTTTCTGGAGTTGACAGACAAATCATCGATTTTTCCCTTTCTAAGTAAGGGTCAGCCGTACATCCATGTAATTGAAAATTAGAAAAAGCCTGAAAGGCACAGCATATGAGGGTACATTGTTGTTCTTGTACGTCGGCGCCGAATCTGTCACCACGTAATTCTTGCTGCTGCTGTTCACTAGAAGAGGAAGCGACGACGGACCCGAACATTCCCGAACTGGACCGAACATCACAAGGCTTCATATTCACTTATGTTCAGCCGCGTCTGCATTTCAAAAGTGATAATCGCTAAGGCGCCATTCCTTGAGGGCGATAAATGGTGACGTCCGCTTCGCGTCAAAATGTTTTTCTCAACCTCAACAACAAAAAAGCTGCGACCAATTCACAATGTTTACGGCCCGCCAAGTCAATTCACAAGAGCTCAATCACTATGACGGTCCGTCTACAAGTCAAACAATCGATGCGGATGCGGAGAAGACCACCACTACCAACGACCCGGCTGAAGAAGTTCGCAATCGTGAAGACTTTCCCGAAGAGATCGAACACCCGACCCCAACCCGACCTCAAGTCAAGCTACCGGGATATTGGGAGTCTATCGATGTTACAACCATCGAAGGACGAGGAGAAGGAGGCCTAGAGGACGGCGAGATCGATGATGCTGCTCAATTAGACGGAACGGACCTTGGGGACGTTGAGTTGGAAGACCTGTTGGAGTTGGAAGAGGACGGCGCCGACGTTGAAGACCTTTACGAGGGACTCGATCAAGCCATCCCAGAAAGCTTTGCTTCTTCTTCCTCGAACGAAACTGCTGAGCCACCACCCAAGCGTCCGTCCTTGAATCGTGCGTTCCACCTTAATTCGACGGCATACCCTGTCCCCGCTTTCCCACCAGGGCTCCCATTGTCAGATCCTTACGTTAAGCGCGTCGATACGTGGATCACTGCCGGAGAATGTGCTCTGTACCAACATCCTCTGCTACACAAGTACAGGGTGAAGAATCTATCGAGGCTCAGAACTTGCTGGATACCAAGGGAAAACGATGGCAGTGAAGGAGAAATGGATGCGCGCGACGAGGAAGGACGTATCATTCTATAGGCTGGCCTGAGCACCACGATGGGTGCATTGGATGCCAACAAAGACGGATACGCTGATAGGGATTGCCATCCTGACGATGTTTGCCAGAAAGAATATTTCAGAGCGGACGTTTGCGTGGTGGATCTGGACGAAAATGGGCTGGCCGATGGGGTCTGACAGGCTTTGAGCGCCATCTCTTCATTTTTGCCAGCAAATCGTCGTAACTTTACCTGAAAAAATGCGATGATTTCTGAAACATCTTTCACTCACCATTTTGGTGAGCTGTGCCTTTCGTGAGTCTTTGTTCGGTACCGATCGCGCCACTGTGAATTAGACTGTGAACCAGACTGTGACTAGACTGTTATCATCCGGACTAGTCCTGTCTCCACACCTGTGAATAACTCCAAGTCTGTCCCTAGAAGTGAAGATTATTCCTTGCTTCTGCCTCCAAGAGTCACTGGATCCATTCAGCGTACAGAGACTTCTGAATAACACCTGACCGCACTTGTTCATAAAGACTCCCGCTTATGGAGGCCGCCTCTTGAACGTTAGGTACAATTAGCACAGCTACGCTAAAGATCTCGTCAAATTCACACACCTTCGAACAGAACAAACAATGCAAACAAAACAATTGAAGCTCGATTGGGCCGATGATGTCATTGAAGCCGTTGCATCAGGAGAGCTTCTTGACATCAAAACAACGAATATTGTAGAGAGGGTGAGTTTTACATCTTCCCAAGAAACGAAAATTGTCGAAACCAAGCGCTAATATTATAATTGTCAGGAACCAATCAAGAAGGCTACCCGAAGATGCCAACTGAACACCATTTTGCAGAAACAGGTCACTATTGATCCCAAGTTGGGCTCACGTTGGACTTCGCGAGGAGGCTTTGAACAGGTTGGACGTCCGGAATATGATTCAGAGCTTGAAAATGGGTTGAAAGAGTAAGTTCACCGGCGTCTAGAGCAGTCTATAGCTGATAATAAATATAGGACCGAGAGTGAACAATCTTGGTTAGAGAGTGTGATGCCTCAGGACAATAGAACGCCCGGAGACAAGGTCCAACAGGAGGCCAATGATGATGCACTTCGTCTCGGGCTGCAGAATATCGAGAGGCTACGCGAGTCTCTGGAGGTCAGGTCGCCTGCTGTCGTACAAGAAAGCCGTCTCAGGTCCCATTTTCCACAACGTGTCTTTGGACATGTCGAAAAAGGAAGCAGCTCAAAGTTAAAGGGTCGAAGAGCGGTTGAATATAATGATCTGTGGGTCGAAACAGCTTCGAACAAATCAAAGCGCAGCTTATGGGATCTGGGCATCACAATTGATGAAATACTCATCACTGTTGGGGAGATCAATCTCTTGGATGACAAGCGACTTGGAAAGCATAGATGTCGGCCGAGTCTTTTGAGAATATCTTGGACTTGGTCTCTTTGAGTTATAAGTCCAATGGGAAAAGATCATACACAAGAAGATCGACGTGCATTGTCATTGGCCTTTTGCCAGTGCAAATATTGATCGCTCATTGTCATCATCTCGTGGTCGATTTCCTAGATTCCAACAGGTGTCCGGTTACACAGCACTCGTTCCAAGCTTTGGAGTCGGGATTGGAGGTTGTTGGTTTTATCGAAGAGTGAGCATGTTTCTCATGAGATCTGCGGACAGACATTCGTGAAAGCGTAGATGTCAGTAATTAGGTACGGTCAAGGAATAGACCGCCACTAGGCGGAATTCAACCCGATTGGCTCCAGCTTTGGCCCCACATTCGCTTCGGAATAGGGGCTACGGAATTCCCGCTTGGGCGGGGCGGGAAGTCAGAAGTGATTATGATACCCGCTGCCAACATGCCATTATGTGCGGGAAACGTGGGTACTGTACGTACCTCTTGTTCTCTTCGAAGTCCTCCCAGAAATCGCGTTCAGACTTTTCGCCGCGGCAGCACGCAATTCTAGGCCACGTGCCGAGATATCTGTTTAATGACCTCTACCTACGTATTCGAATCCGATCCGATGGCAGGATACAAAGTCAATGAATGTACGGCTGCATTTCCACAAGTCTTCAATAAAGCTCCAGAGCGTTAGCCCTGTTCGCGCAAGAGTCAAGATGACTCGGAAAGTTGGTTGCACATAGAACCACACGTACTCTACATCAAGGCGGTGCACAATGGGAAGAGTGGCACAGTTCATGGCATGTATGCGCGTATCTGGACTGGGTCAAAGTGGAGAAGTAGCTTACAGAAACTAAGGAGATAGGGATGAAGAAGCAGCTATTGACCATGGCAGCTTAAAGAAATGTACACTTCCGCTCTCCCGATTGAACATAGAAAAGTTCAGAAGCTGGCGGAAGGACTTAAGACAGATGCTTTGGATTGATGATCGGACAGAGAATCATGGAGGGGAATGTGAGAGTTGGAGACGGACTTGAGGGTACGGATGCGTTCAGTGTTCAAGCTGTGCACCCAAATTGCGAACGAAAACCCTCGAGCAGTCGGAGCAAGGAACGATCTAGTGCGAAGATGGAAGAGGAGTATTATGCGCTGTCAGCGGATTTGGTGTCATCTCTGTAAGCGATGACACATTCGATTACGATTTGTGGCATGGTTACTCATGGATCGGGATCCAAGATGGCACGTACATCTGCAATGAGAAGGGTATTGCCCGTAGCATATGAATTACTGCGAAATACGATTCCTACTTAATTGTGAACTTCAATGCCGTTATGTCCCTTCCCGTGCCAGTGTAAGCTACGCTGACTATATGTGTCCTCCACGGCAGACCAATATCGAACATATGGACGCCTTAATTGACCCAGTCTCTGGACAGTGTACCAAAGGCTCGTAGAGCTTCAACACTTAACGACAACATCATCCATCCGTTTGAGTTTGAGCTCCACCTCTACCGCAGTAGCTTATATCGCTCTCTGTGTCCAGTCTCTTGCCATTGTTGCCTCGGAAAAAGTTCTCCAATTTTCAATACCGGGGGAGCTGTTGGCTCCCTCTTGTCTGTCGATGGGTATGCACCATGTTATATAGATTAAATCTGCTTCAGGTAGAAGATCAGCACCAACAACAAAATTTTAAATGGGCGGAAAAAAACCTATTGGAAGCGGTATCGCCAGGGAAATTCTAGATTGAGGTAATTGGGATAGCGCCCTACAATGGCGAAAGCGGTGCACATTCGGAGTCTCTCGCAGAAGCATGCCCATCCTCACATCGAATCTAGAGGCTCCACTCCCCAGATGGAAAGAGGATGTGTGAGCTACGGGTAGATGACTCGCTCCATGTGACTTGTTCCATGTAAGTGCTGTAGTAGATTTTAGATTTGCGCAAATGGTAGACCCGAATAGTAAATGGTTGAGACATTTTCACCAGTCGGGTGTAGAAATAGATTTAAAACAATCTAGCTTTATCCTCGAGCTTCTTACTCAAAATCCAAGCACCCAGTGGTCTGTAAGTCTCACAATCATTATCTGCCTGGCTTTTGGACAGTCTCTCATGAGAGAAATTCGAAGCTTGACATCGCATATCTAGATTAGATCCACTTAAGAAGTCTTGTTAGCTTTGTTGCACGTCGACTCCCCGCTTAGCGCTTTCCAGCCCTCTTCGTCAACTTGGACCCCCACATATCTTGCCCTGATCTCTACTGCATCTCACAAAAAACAAACATCTCCACACGCAATTCAGAACCGCAACGATAACTCGATCATCAACGTTCTCCTCTCGGTGGTAGCTATAGAAAGCTTCCACAGTTACTCTTGCGATTTGAAGACACATCTAATTTCGAGACAAATCTCAAAGCGCAACTTTGGGTACGTATCTTCGCATTCAGTTTTTACTACAACCCCTCTAATCCATCATACTCTATTTCAATTACGTCCTTGATATTCTAAAAGCGCGTCCAATTGACTGCAAACTGCTTCGGAAATAGTCTGACTGGACCCTAGTTATATGCGCCATCGTAAAGCTGACTGTTGCTGAGCAGACCAGAAGAATCATTCGGACATTCCTTCAAATCGATCAACATGATCTATGAACCCGACGAACCTCTCCCTTCTCCGGTGAGCAGAATGATATCTCGTGCTCGCGAGTTAGTCGCATCTCAATACCCTCCTTTGCCATCGCAAGATAGCCAAAGCATCACTCCAGGCTCGCGTAACACCGACGCCACGAGCTTAACTCCTTCATTGAATGAGGTTGCTCATATGGGTGGTTGGGCTTATCCTACTGGTCATGGTGCTGGACATACCCTTCCAGAGTATCCTCTTCCAAATGGAATTACCTCTGTTGGGGAGTCGAACTATGCCACTGGTGGTACAAGACCTCTCTTGAATGGTGGTGGTGGAGGTGCCATTGCGACACATCCTATCTTGAATCAAGTTACCTATTCAGGAGACGCAAACTATGTCGCTGGTACTGGTGCTGGATCTTCATTGAAAGCTTGTGATGGAAGTGACAGTCAGGCCGGAGAGTTCGGTACGTATTTACGTCGCAACCGTGAAATTTGAAATGGGACTAACTGTGACGTTTCTAGACAACGAATACCGATTCGGTTACATGGATGGCTATGCCAGCGTTACGGGTGCATGTGTTGTTCCGGATGAGATCTCTGGTGCGTATCTACATTGCATCTGTGAGACCAGAAACTGGGACTAACTATTGTGTGTTTTTTAGACATAATGTCGTACCAAAGCGGTTGGGCCGCTGGGTTCGCCGAATCTTTCAATACTCTTGCACTTCCAGGCAACGTATTCCAAGATCCTGATACTGGCGGATATTTAGCAGCCACGACGACAGGTTCTCTAAACCACCAGCAGCAAGCATTCAGTCATTCTGATTTCTCAACATCATACTATCCGGACCTCGATTCGAGCATGTTGATGCCGAATGGTGGTACCGAACTTGCTCACGCTGCTGCGGAGGAATTTCCTTTTCGTGTCGGTCTTCCTGGTCCGAGTGGGATCGTTGGTAGAGCAGAGATGACTTCCACGTCTGGCAACAGCCTCATCGACACGGACCTCTTGGAGAGGGGCGAGGAATATGAAGAGCGTTTGAGACTCGAGGTTTCCGTTCCACATACTATTCATAATGGATTTGTCCAAATGCCTACACCGAACTCCACTGCTTATAGCATGACCCCTGCTCAGGACAACATGGATTCTCCGGCCTTGGCTAATCATCAAGTACAAGCACAAGTGCCTGCACCAACCTCCACCGCGTATAGCATGAGCCCTGATCACTACAACATGGATTCTCTGGTCTTGGCCACTCATGATGACCCTACCAATCATGGACAAGCACAAGTACATATTCCAAGTTCTAATGGCTACGACATGAACCCTGCTCCCATGGCTTCCTCGGCTTTGGTTCAACAGTCTGTAAGTAGTCAAGATACTAGTGGGGCGTTGAGAGTTAAGCCAAAGAAAAATACTCCAGTCCGATACGTGCCATATGTAGGCCCAGATGGTGAGACACGCCCCACGGAGCCAGGCAACAGAAAGCTACTCAAGCATGAGTTGAAGTTACTTGAGAGCTTCTACTTGATTATTGAACCACTCAATGCTCCTATGAGAGGTCATAGACAGCTCGAAAGCTGGTGCTGGTCCTGGAGCATCGTCAAATACAACTCAACCATCCATAATGAGTGGTGCGTGTATCTGGTGGCGAACTCGACTGCTGAGGAAGAGGCAATGGTGGGTGAATCTCACAAGGAGCATGAGCGTGCAAAGGCCAACTGGAAGAAAGACTTTGCGGCTTATAGAGCTTTGCGCAGAAAGGAGAAGAAGAAGGAGAAGAGTGGCAAGGCATGAGAGAGCTTCTTGAGGGTTGAGATTATTTCGGGATTTGGCGTTAGGGGGAAGATAGGAGCAAAATGATGGGGCACTTGATTTTTAGACCGTGTGTACTTAGAAAGTAATAAACTTTCAATGCCACCAAACCATAATAGTGTATCTCCTGGGGTTGTTTTTGCAGCCCGGATCTCTGAAGTTCCGTGAACAAATTGAAATCTCGGATTAACAGGGAGGTAGCAATGAACCTTGATCACCGATGATTCACTGGAGGAATAAACCCGGTATCGAAGCCGAGAGATATAATTTGAAAAGATTTGTATATGCATTTAATGTCTAGCCATGCGACTCGGGATACGGTAAATCAAACCTCTTTCTTGACAGCTCATTTCTCATACCCTTTTAGTGACTTGATGTATCTGAATTAGGTCATCATATGCAGTGAGATAAAGTCTATTACTGTTTTCAGAGCTTCCATGCACGAATGTAGTTGAGGTGGACTTCATAGACCCATAGAGCCAAAGCTATAGAACTTCAATCCTCAGACCTAAAGCAATCGAGCCCAATAATTGCGATCAACGGCTGATAAACTGGTAAACATAGTACAGACATGCAAATAATTGTGGTTCATTTTATTGGCGCTAGTCCCAAGCTGGAGATCATCATAGACCGTCCAGTTACCCTTCGCAACTTGATGGCTACTGTAAATTGGAATCATCATATTTGACGCGCCAACCAAAAACAAAAAGCAACAACTACCTCCTCAGAGCACGATTGTAAAAGAGAACGAATTCGTTGCCAGCAAGGCCGTAGATCCCCGTCTCCGAACCGCGTACTCAATTAAGAAATCGATCGAGGAAGCCGTATGTTCGTGTTATGGGCGCTCAAGGACAAGTTCGCCCAACACTTCCTGGTCTCAGAAAGTTGCTCCCTCATGAGATTGAGCTGTTAAAGTCTTTCTATCCTACCGTCGAGACCAAGGTCCCTGCCAAGGTACGACCGCAGAGCGATGAAGACTTCCAGAAGTGGTGCTGGGGCTGGAGTGCCGGACTTAAGTTCAACCGGGATGTCCACAATCAGTGGTGCAACTTCGTGACGTTATTGTCGAGTCCCATGCAGGTTGCTCTCAGAAATGAGTCACTCACCGATCACCAGTCCAAGGAGCAAGAATACGACAAAGCATTCGGTCGATGGAGGGCTTATCAGCGAAAGGTTGCTATTGCTAAGAAAGCAGAACGAGAAGCCGCCGCCAGTGAGCAGCGTCAATCTGATTTAGCGAAGGAAGTAGGACTCACCACACAGCATAATGCTGAGCAAGGCGAATACAACGAAGACTTCCTTCAAGCCGAAAACGATGTCGAAGCAGGTGCGGAAGAATAGGGCGATGGACAGGGTAATAAAGGGACAAGATAGTGAAGGAGACAGAGTAGGCTTCTTATATGTCTAAATTTCTAGGGAGAGGGGCAACATGATTGGTGCTTTTCAGTGTCTTGGGTGAGACTTGCTGGTCTTTTGGTTCAGGCACTGATTTTGCGGATTTTGGGATTTTCTTTGACTTTGCACTGCGGTAATTAAGACTTCTTTCAGAGTATTTTTTCGTTGGACAGACTTTAGACTGGGAGACTCGTAGCGAAAAAGAATTCTTAGAGAGACAAATCGCCTGGCTTGAGCGAGATCATAGATACATGTGACATCGCCGAAGTGACTTCAAATCTGCTAGTATGCCAAAAAATAGACAGTGCCATATGCTCGCTCGCTAAATCTTTCCCGTCCTCGAGCTCCCGCTAATCTTTGAGCACCATACCTTCAGCCTCCAACTTCTTCAAATACAAATCTCTATATGCAATAAATTGTACAAGTCTACCACAAGATGGCAGACAAGAAGTACAGCCCTTCTGGGGACACACCCTCAAATAATACGAGCTATTACCCGGATACTTCGCATGATTTGTCGCAAACTTATGCGCCAACGCCAGCCATCAGCCAACCCCCATCTTCAACCTTCAGGGCGCAACCTGAAGCCGGTGCTTTTATGTCTCTGAACAGGAACCAACCGTTCTCAACGATTTCAGGTAAGTAGCTTCTGCTAATACTCTCGGCATGAATGTTTCCCAATCTAACAGGAGGAGTCTCAGATCCTCGAGTGTACCAAGGCAATGTCACGTCGTCTCGTCCGCCGCAATCTCCGCGCAGCCTTCATCAAAACATTCCACGCCCCTCTAACCAACTATCAACGAATGAAGGTCGATCTGGAATGATGAGCCAAACTTCGGAGCCATATGCTGCCAGTCTCTCCCATCCGACTCAGGTCGCATCAGACACGAGCATGAGTACTACACCCAATCGAAGCTTACCAGCCACACTCCAGCGACCAACTGCGCCTCGCCCAAGAGAACTCCTCGAGCATGAGATTCGTCACATCATCTTGTTCTATCAACAAGTCTATCCCTCTGCAGGTGTCCCAAGCACTTTGGTCGCCAAGAGATGGTGGTATGCCAAGAAGGATGATCTGACGTTCTATAAGCAATTCAACGATTTCCGGAAGGAAAATGAGACACCCGAAGAAAAATCCAAGAGAGTGCAAGCAAACAAAGAGGACAGTGATGCGGATGACCAGTACCGTTTAGACACCAGGGTCTATCAATCTAAAATGCAAAAAGCAGGTCGAGTGGATCCAGTAAAGAAAGCTGCAAAGCAAGCACAACTGGAGCAGTGGGGTGAGACCGAGGAAGAACGACGTGAGGGCTGGAGATTGGCGAAATTACAGGGTGGAGCTCCTGAGCAGGTTCGACGCATTCAGCCTTCATCTAGAAAGAGAAAGCGTGGCGATGATGGCAATTCTAATGATGAAGAAGCCTAAGCCTGTGCTACTAGATATCGTATTTCACCTGGGCCTAATGGAACGGGACAAGCGAGGGGAAGCAGAGCCAGAGAATCTCCTTGGATAGCTTTCGGGGATTGGAGATCTTGCAAAGAAAAGAACTGCCGAAGCTATCATGTAGTATAGTATTCAGCGAGCGGAGTAATTCATCCATTTCCATGAAGATGTTCCTCGAGCTGATGTGACTTATTATATTGCTACGACACAGAACCGAGAGCTATCTTGGGGTTTTGCAATTTGATTAATATTCCTAGATCGTACAAGCCCTCTGACAGAGAAAATTACCTAGGTACGTATACAGGAGCATCTTCGTAGATTTTTTCTGCACAGACACAATGTCGGTTAGCAGATAATAGTAGAATTAACCAAGCAAGGTAAAGGATATCACGTAAAAAAGTGAGGTAAGATCAGCTATAGTCCTTTATATTAAACGTGAAAAGTAGGAAAATAGTTCTAGTACATTTTCATCTCGTCAAACACTTTCTTCTAACTACGCGTGTATCACGTGGTTCCCCTATCCTGCCCAGGTGTGGTCCCGCCTATCAACACTATCATTTAGCGATATGGTTAAATTTCTAGCACTGAGCCTCACTGCAGACCTGTGAAACGGATAGCATACCTAATGCTAATCTCAATGTCATGATATTGGGTGTTATGCGGCTCTTAGCGTACAGTTATAGGGCATTTCGGAGAGCTTGAGTGATCTAATCCCCTATGCCACCAGGATGACCTTGGTCTGTGGATGAGTTAAGTGAGCCAACCAAATACTGCATTTTCTAGCTTTAGGGAGGTAAGCCTGGAATTTAGCCGCTAGTACCCTAAGACTTTACACAATTTTTATAGATTTCCCCAACGTTTCAACCAGTAGTTCACTTATCTTGAAGAGGTGAAGATCGTGAAGTGCAGTATCTTCATGCACCAGAAGTGGGGGATGACTTCCGATTGGTTGGCAGAATCAGTTCTGGTGGTTTCTCCAACCCAGGAAGTTTACCCGACCTCGCATTCTCCCCTTCCATTTCTGATGAGAAATGAACAGCCCATAGCAGCCATGATGAATCTCGAAAACCAGTTTATCACACATGCACCTAGAATAGCCTTCCGCTTTGAAGACAAGAATTTTATATATTCCTCGAACACTGAGGTTTTTCGCGCCGGATCAAAATGTCAACAACTACCACCGTCCTTGATGAAAATTATTGGTGCGGAAACAACAAAATAAATGGAAACTTCGGCACAAATACCGTGTCGTCTGAAGACTCCATCGTGGGTGATTTCGATACCATCCCACTTATCGATGTTGCGGGCATCTTCAACCCAGACATTTCGGAAAGGAAGAAAGTCGCTGCTCAGCTTTACGATGCTTGCACAAGAGTAGGATTTTTCTACATTGAGAACCATGGCATCTCACAGGACCTGGTCAACGCGGTTTTCGACTGCGGTAAAGAATTCTTTGCCTTGTCATTCGATGAAAAGATGGAGATATATATCAATAATATGCCAAATTATCGTGGATATACTCCTTTGGGAGGAAGTGGCTCATCTGGACCAGATGGGCAAGGCAGTACGTTCATTCTATGTCACTAGCTCGCTTTTCATGTTCGTGTTTTAAAAGTGCTGTCTCTCTGATCTCCTTGTACATACGCGCTCACCCTTTAGATGCGAACGAAGCTTTTGACTGGGGCCATGACGCCAAGCTCAATGACGATCCCAATGATGAATTCATCGATACTCATATGCGTGGAGACAATCCATGGCCTCGACAACTACCTCATTTTGAAGCCGTGTTGTCAGGATACTATAGGACGCTTCGAGCTTTTGCACGAATTCTTGCCCGAAACGTGGCCCTTTCGCTCGATCTGGACGAATCCTACTTTGAGCCAGTCTTGACACATCCGGGATGCAGTGCTCTCGTTGCACATTACCCACCCCAGAAATCGGGCAGCCGAATCTTTGGCTAGATGGCCATACTGATGCAGAATGTGAGTTTGAGCAAGTGAAGAAAAACGTGTGCCTGTGATGCTGATCTGATTCGCAAGTCTTCACAATTCTAGCTCCAGGTGATGGTCGTGCTTTGGAAGTCTTGAACAAAAATGGATACGTAGGCAACACCAGCAGCGACTAACATCTTCATAACCTATGCACTCCCCTATGCTGCCACTTGCGAGAGATTTCGCTCGTTCGCTTTCGTCATCTGCTGCACCCGCTCGGAGAAATCATACCAACTGCTTGTAGTGGGTTTCTGCTCCTCCTAGGAAAGGCTGCTTTATCGTCAATGTAGGCGACCAACTACAGACCTGTACGTATATGCCAATCTTTGACCGTGAATGTTTTGTAGTGACTCTTTAGGGACCAATGGTCTGTACGTTTCGACCATGCATCGCGTGCTTAATCACTCAGGGCAAGAGCGATATTCTGTCCCATTTTTCTTCAGTGCCAACTTCGAAACTGTTATTAAGGCACGTGAACTCTAACGTCAACTCCCTGTCTCTCCACTAAGAGGTCACAGCCCATTCCGGAGATGGTTAAAGAAAGCAAAGAACTTCCATACCCGACTTTGACAGCAGGGCAGGTAAGAAGTTATTATCTCCCTACATATAACATCGTTAATAGTGAGCATTCATAGATGTATAAGAACACAATGGTGTCATTCCATCGCATTGCAGAGCGTAACCCCCAACTGCTCAAGTACTATAAGCCAGCAAGTAAGTAAGGTGTGATGAAAATAAGAAAGGTTTGCAGGGCTTATCAATAGTTGTTGTATCTTTAGTTGGATTTGGCTCTGGACTTGGATCCAAGCCTTCATAAATCTTCCCCGGCAGTTCACTTCATGGCACATTTTTTCTTTGAAATTGGAGATAATAAGAACGAGAATGTAAGATTTTCTTGTTTCATACCTTGCAAGACAATAAAAGCTAGCTAAGCACCAAGTGCGGAGCAATCTAAAGGATCGACTCTTGAGGAAGCAATTTAGACTTCCCTTTAATTTTATTTGAACTGTCTGGCTTATTTGAGAACCACAATCTAAAGTCGCCTCGAGCTTTTAAGGCAATATATTTTGAATTACAGTTCAGTGGTGCTTGGGCAAGTCACTGAGGTTTGTCTGGAGAATTTCTCCTGCTTCTATATATGCCACTCCAAGCACAAGCATCTTACCTAGGTTAAAATTTCCCCTCGAGAACTAGCCGGGAATTTTAGCTCGGAATTAGTGATACACGGACATTTTGTCAAAAACACCAAAAATATATCGCGGTAACAACCTAGAATTTAGGGGCATAGTCACTAAAGTTTTAGGCTATTGGTCGCTAAAGAACGCTGAAGTTCTGCGGATCCGATTTCGCGCTAAAGTTCCTGACCGAATTGGCGCTTGAGGGGATAGGAAGAGTCGAACGAAATACGTGGCTATGAGTCCTCACCTACAAATAGACATATTTCCAGGACCGGTCATATTAAGGGAACTAGATACACAGTACTTCGCTCCAAACATACCAATGTTTGAACCCAGTACGGGCGATATACGCAAACAGAACAGAAAATCATCAGTCGTTACAAAGCCTCACTACCTAATAAAACTACCCTGTTTTCTGGACCTCCATTTGCCCCCTCAAAAGCGGAACATAAAGTCAGAATCTCCCTCCATGTTCATCTTCGTCTTCGCTTTTTGTTAGAGTCCTGCGTGGTCCATTGTGACTCCAGAGACAAAGACCGAGGGTGCTGGCTTTTGATCAAGAATGGCGAAGCCGGCCTCTTAAGCTCGTTTTGAGAGAAAGGGCTCTCGACGAGTATATCTGCGAATGGAGCTCGCGCAATCAGAGCTGGAGAAGGTGAAGCTGGTGAGCCTGAAGGTGTTAGTGCGGAATCAAGATCATGGCGTGGAGACGGTGTCTCTTCGATGCCAGGCGCTGGTGAGCTTGGCGCGTTTGATGACGATCTATTGTCATCATAGTCATCATCACCCAGGGTTGATGGCACTGGAGGAGTGTTTGAAACGATTTCTGCTGCTCGTTTATGCTTCTGAATTGGTGAGGCACCATATATGTCGGACTCTTCTCCATTGGTTTGCTCATAGACGCTGAGAGGTGTATCGTTGGCACGGAAGGGTGAGTGGTCGTCCTTCACACTACGGCTGTCCTCCTCGGTCTGCAATACTTCGTTTCCTTGAGGCTTCACCTGCATTTGCTGCATGAATTCACGTTCGGTCCGCTTCAGCCAACGTTCCTCATCTTGCTCACGATCAAGTGGCACTTTGGGCGATGTGTCGTCCGATGTGGCGCCTGAACTTCGAACTTGGAGATTATCCACGATCCGCTGAGTCCTGCCTATGGAGAGCGATCGATGAGCTTGTAAGACAGCTTCTAGGTCGCCAGGGATAAAGAAAACTAGATTTCGAATAGCTTCCTCTTGCAGCTGTATAAAGTCTCTGCCGCTAATCTTATTGGCACCAAACAAGCAGCCTCCTTGCTGAGATACTCCGTATTCTGTCTTTAGGAATTCTTTCAATGTGCTCGTGCTCCAACTGTTAGCGTCTTGGGTTACATACAAAGGTTTGTATGTAAGCATGGAAGGGGGGTCTCTCGAATTATGGGACATGCTTCGCCGTTGTGGATTGAAAGAGGGACCGACCTCTTCATCGGAATGTTCCGATCGATTGTCCGGCGGTGCGCTTTCATGGCGAGCACTTGACGGTCTGTGAGAGTCCAGTCCGACTGATATACGCGTACCACCCTGTTGGTAATTCGATGGAGAATGTGATGATTGAAATTTATTGGTTGACTCGTATCTGGCGGGAGATTGTTCTGCGACCCCAGGACTTGGAATAGAGGGGATTCGTGTTCCATGTAAAACGGGAGGGGTTTCCACCACGCCTATCGAGGATTCAATCTGCTCTTGAATTGCGTTGAGGCGCTGAGTTAAACGGCGCGCGCTTCTCAGTGCCCTAGACCCAGTCGATAGCGACGCATCAGGAGAAGCTAGCTCCTCCGTTGGCCGTTCGCATCTGATCTTTCGCTTTAGGTTGATCGTTCCGTTTGCGAATGTTTTTGGCGCTGCAATGTCTTGGAAGATAGAAAGCACTAGAGAGTGATTGACACGATTTTGGGCACCGTTGAGCTCTTGATAAGAGTAAGGGATGTAATGAAGTGGCGGGCCAGACAAGTTGTATGGCGGGCGATTCAATTCATCGAGCTCCATCGATCCTCTTAGCAAGGAATATTTCGAGGAAGTTCCTTTGCGGACGGCAACAATCTCGCCCTCGGTAGTGACTGCAGGCAGTCCAACGTGAGCACGAACCTCTTTGAAGGTGTTGAGCCTACCGGCTCTCGCAAAATCTCCAGGCCAATAACGATGTCGAAGCTCAACGCCAATGGATCCGGGATTTGCCCAGAGATAACCGACCACGCGATCTGAAAGGAAGCAACGTTTGGGTATCTGTGTGAAGTCTTCTGGAAGTGTGACAGGGTCAAACATCTGTAGCTTTACCCACCATCGTGTTCCTTCTTCTCCTCCTTTGTAGACCTCATTTTCTGGTACTATTCGAGATAATCCAGATCGCTGGCAAATGCGGATCGCTTCCATTTCTTCGGCGCTGTATGGAGTAGTCGACATAGCGAAAATACTCTGTTCAGACACTTGTATCGTGTTCGGGATATGCTTGATTGACCTCTAATTTGAACCATATTAACACACGAAGGTAATCTTTCGGCACGGAAACGAAGGGGACCAAATGAACATACTAGAACAAATTGTAAAGAAGCTTCTTACCGGCTCTCTTTTGTTTTGGTGTCAAAGGTAAGGGAATATTTCGTTGTGGGGTTTGAAGGCGCAAATGGAATGGAAAGGGAATGCGATGCTAGTGCGCAACATAAGTGCGCTAGCCTTTTTGACGTATCATTTATCAGACCAATAGAGCTGAGGCTACTGTTATCAACGTACGGATTTGGCAGGACGATGGAGTCCTAAAACACGTTGTCTGATCTCATTCTAATCCTTTTCTTGTTGCCAGTGACGCGTCATACCACGTGCAGATCCTGGTTCACTTGGAGATTCCTGATATTCCCTAAGAACTCCTTCTCAGCGAATGCCTCAGCAAATAGGCTCCTATCAGACAAAGGAATTTCTTCTGTATTCTCGAGCGGTACAACCTAGTCAGTCTCATGTAGCCAAGACGCTCCAAAATTCCCGAAGCGCAAGCGTGCGGTCGACAATAGTATGAATCCGCGGGAAGCACCACACAGAAGCGCAAGCGCCTCGACACCCAGGAAAGGTGCAATTTTCTCAACAATATGTGATAGACGTCTCAATAATTAATAGCCAACTAAGTCACTTTCGGATAGTATATTAACAAAAAGCCCAATTCCTGCTGTACCAAAAGCCCACGAGTCTACCCGCTTCTCTCTGAACGCGCAGCAAAATGGGAATCTGATAGACCATAATGACACTCACGTTCCTGTTCAATGTAAAATCCAAAGAGGAGGTATATAGCAAGTCTCTGTCAATGCCTATACACCAGCGGATACGTCTACTCACTCACCATGCTTTACCTTGACGCCGATAGTCCCGGAGAACAGTGTGAGAGAGTGGAGAAAGGGAACCAAAGCAGCCACAAACACACAGAATGCCTCGGAAGATGGCAGTCACAGGATGAGGGTGAGGCAGTAAAGAATGCTCGAAATATAGAACGAAAGAGACGGCACAGAGCTTTGGAAATCGAAGTTCCTTGGGAGCATGCCGCCGTGAAGCAGGAGGGGACAAAGAAGGTTCCAGCCTTACCTCAGGTGATGAAACCAGAGGAAGCATCGAGGTGACAGCTACACATGTTCGATAAAGCCTTCTTCTTCTTCAATGAAGATGATATTTGGGTCTTGAAAGAGACAGATTTCTTACACTACCACGAGAAAATTTTGAACTGAGTCTTTTACCTTATTTCAGCGTTCCATACCACCGAAGTCCAAGAGAACTCGATTCCTATGAGTTCCTGCTACTAACATCAATCAAGGACTCTGCTATGCCCAAAGATCCGCAGATTTAGCACGAGGAGCTACCATCCCATAGTGTGGCTTGTAGAGATAAGGGCGACGGGAAAGGTGGCTTAGGATTCCAGAATAGGTATGCCGGCGTGTACATCACTTGGAGAGGAGGCTGTACGAGACTGATTGTCCATAGGGGCAACTCCGATGTATTGCCATTTTCGGTCCTGTGGAGGAAATCTATTGCAGAGAAATGATATTTGGTAGACCGTAGATAATGTTAATAGTTTACAGGATACGAAGATGGCTCACGAGTGAGCATTCGGACTACAGGGCTCTCCAGCTTTGAATGCATTACGTATCACACGTGCCGCTCATTTTGATTCCTCACAGATATTTAATTCAAAATATTACTATCCATTCTTCTTAAAATGAAACAATCAATACTTACACCAAAGTTATTTACGACCGGAGCTCTAATCAGTAAATTATTAGTAAATCGCTATTGGTATGCTCAATGGAGGAGGAAGTGTGGCCCGCAAAGGTGGACTCCCAAAGAATTCCAGAACATGTGCTCAACTTCAACCAGAATTTCACGTGAGGTGCATGGTGCTAAACGAATTTCTGTCACAGAGAACACACAGCTCACAATTGATAACACAAAGCGTTCCACCATCCTTCTAGTCGTAGAGTCGCGAACATTACTCTCGTCGATTGCCAAATGCTCTTCAAACCCAGCCGCCATGCAAACACCATCGGAGACCGAAGATACTTTCGGATTTACAGCAGCACAGCATTGGCTTCATAACACTACAATTTCCACGAAAGCTCTACAAAATGACATCTCAAGCATTCTGCCCATCCTTCCAGTTATGGTCAGCAGCGCGCAGATGCCATTCGACGACACTCGTCGCGAAAATTCCTACCACAGCCTCGAAGGGTTTACAGCTTTGATCACGAGCCCAACGTGCTTCTCCCACGCGTTTCTGTCACCGACTCAGCTTCAGGAAGTACCCAACTCCTGTTTTTCAGCCCAGTCTTGCCCTGGCTCGTATCAATCCGTCGATATACTCGGCTTCACTTTGAAATACGACTTCTCAGTTCAACTTCAACACTTCCATGACTTCGTCCAATGCTACCTGGGCTGTCACCCATTCACTTTCCGACTCGCGTCCGATGAAGAAATCGCGGAGGAAATTTTGTGCTGGGGAACTGATCAGTGCAGCAAATTTGCGGCTCATATTGAGCGACGGTCATATGCAGAGCTACGAAATCCTCACCTTCGGCTGAAGAGAGAAGCTCGAAACGCTCAACGTCAACTTGCCCGTATGCGAGCAGAGGAAGCTCTTGCGGAACAAACAATCCGAGAACCTCAGATCGAAGACATGCGGACTTTAGGAGAGTGTTTTAGGGATGGCCAAAATGCAGGTGACGAGATGGAACTAGGAGAAAAGGGTAAAGAGAGTTTGGAGTTTGTTTCCGGAGGAAAGAGGGCTTGTCATGTAGGGTGCGAGGAAGGAACGAGGAAAAGAGCTGCAATTTGCTAATCAGGCGATCGTGTGATATCTGATGGAGGGCGCACTGTGGAAACGATCTCTGAAAGCGGACATACATGACTTTGATGAAAGAATTGTTTCAGTGAAAAGTAATCTAAATAGAGTAGAATATTCAGATAGTGTCGGTCATTCACAGAATCATTTCGAGATCTGAAACCTTAGAAACTCGGTTGACAGTTCCCTGGTTAGGCTGTAATGACTTTGTGCCTAGGAAATGATATAAAATGGCATAAAGAAAGAGAAAGTTAAAGTAGCTCAGAAAGAAGCTTGTACACACGAGACGATTCTTCCATATATGTGGCTAACTGGTGTCTCTATTTCTTGATGTTGCGCTCATGGCCGTAAATTCTTCTCCCTGGTCTCCCTGAAACAAAAATAAATCATCACAAAGCTATATTGAAATATGAAGAAGATAGCCTAACATTGACCTTCCCAGGATTGTAAAACTGCTGGAATAAAAGACGTATTCACTCCTATAGCAGGAAGCAAAACCTTTCTCGGTACTATCGTGCATACTACCCTTCTCTCTTCATACCTTGAGACATTGCCTTGCCCATGGTCAGGGTTTTGCTGATATCTGTGTAAAAGATGTGGAAAGAATCCCCTGAATACTTTCTCTACATATTAGATGAGAGAGACCACTCCGTATGTTTAATCTAATTGATTATCCTGGCAGATCTCTCTAATGTAATCTATAAGTCGACCATATTAGCCAGCTGATCTCCAGCACCCTAAAGTTTCGACTGCTTTTGACCAACAGATCTCAATTTATTTCTTGGAAATGCCCGTTTTCGACAAAATTCTTTTTACGTGGCTCGAAACTGGACCGATTGAAGAAGATCTCGGATCTCAAAATGCTAAAAGATAGATTCGCACCATTGAGAATTTACCGCTCAATCGCTTGACCACACAACAATCACAGAGAGAAACATATGGGTTGCCAAGAAAGAGCGTTTCGAGAAGATATACACACGAGAGGCCGTACAGCGTCAACGTCTCTACAGTTCGACGTTCATTACTGAAATGTTGTGGATTCAGACGAATCAAGCAGAGACACACAGATGGGCGGTACTGCATTCTTTCGACGACAATACACGATCTGGCTAAATATCGCTAAGTTCGACCTCGCTGTTAAGCCACGATGTCTCAGTTTCCTTGAAAAGCGCCGGGAGCTCTGCGACTGAGACCAACTAATATATCGATATTTCGACACTGTAAAAAGGCCGAAACTCTTTGTGTTTTTAAAAAGCGAGAAGCAAAAATACAGATAATTATTATGTTAAATTAAAAATATCGTTTATAATTTTAGCCGTCGAAATTTTTTTCTAAAATAATATTTTAATAATTAAAAAATTAATTTATAAAAAAAAAAATTTATATATATATATTATATTTTAACTCGAGCTCAAAAAAAAAATTAAAGCTTTATATTGAAAAATAATTAATATACGATTTTTTGTTTTTTTATTCGCATTTCGGAAGTTAAAACAATTTAGTTGTCGGCGATGAACGATCATTAAACTCTTTATAGGCGAGGCACGGGTAGCTGAAACTCTCGTCTATCCGAGAGTTTATCCTTCTTCTTATGTCAATGAGTTTATTCATCTATTTAAGTCTATCTATCAACTTCTCTTTCCTTTCTCCTCTCCCTCTTTTCGTTTCCTTTCCAGTGAACCTAACCCTAGCATTAGAAGCTAAAGTAAGCAGTGGTGGGTGAAACAGACTCCTTAAAGCTGCCAGACTTCACGAAGATGAAGAGAAGAGGGGATCACCTTTCCTTATATCCTCCCTGTTTAACAAGAGGGCGCTTCCACTTGATTACGCAAAGCTCCTCCAGCTTTCCTTTATTATTAGCCAAAACTTTAAAATTACCTACTTGTTTATACGAATCAAGATCAGCCATAGAAGCACTTTATAGAGAAGTCAGTTGAGAGAATTTGTTTCCATTTCTACTTGATGACAAAGTACTAACTCACTCCAACTTTTTGGAAGTCGTGTTTCTGACTATCTAAATGTATGTGAGTTACATGTTTCCAAAAGAAAAACGACTCGAGGTCGACAAAATTGTCCAAAGCACCAAAACTAACGCAAAGTAAGGTAAAGGAGAACCAGAACCAAAGGCAAACGAGAGAACCCTAAGCATCAACTAACAGCCATCCCCAAGTCTCAACCAAGAACCCATTCTCATTTACAACAGACTGGTGCCATCGACCTCGTTATAGTACCTAGGTGACCAAAAGAAGTGGGTGTCACGTGCCGATGAGAAGTGTTGAAGTCGTGATACAAATGACAAGTCAGGCTCTGAAATCGCCTTTACATGGCTATTTCTTGTGACTGAAGTATCGAAGACCTGTTTTCAATCCAGAAGATATCCAAGTGACTCTTTCGATTATCTCAGATATCATTCTAAGTCGAAAGGTCTTCCTAGACTGTCAACACGGCTGCTCCAATCATATCTCGTACACCATCTCTTTGCTCATTTGTCCAAAGATGCCTCTCGCGGTTCTATAACGCTCAAGCTCAGGCTTGCATTGCTCGTCATTTCGGCAATTCTGGCAATGACCCCACAGTCTGCGGTTGCAGCCGACCTTTCGACCCTTGCACTTCGTACAGTGAGGAAATGTAGCTAGATTTACAGCTCTTGCGGCAGCGGCCTTTTTGGTGATACCTAAGGCTTTGGCTGCCTCCTCCAAGGAGCTTGTGAAGCGCTTAACCAGTGCTGGCACTCCGTCTGGCTTGGGTCGAAGACTGTTGCCCTTTTTGATGTTGTTTACTTTGTTTGGACCTCCCTTCGCCTTCCGATTCTTGTCCTTGCGACCTGCTCCCATAGAGCTTTCGCCAATGCTGGAGTTTCTATCGTTGTTGCCGGTCTTGTTGTTTCCAACCTCCTCATCCTCTTGATGCTCTTCATCGTCCTCCACCATGGTTGCTTCGTCGACGATGCTATTCTCGTAACTCTCGTCATTTTCATCCTCCTCAACCTCACTGCCCGAACTATTCTCATCATGATCAGACTCATCACCCTCAGATCCGTCAGGCACAAGATCCTTATGGTCTTGATGCTCTTCTATATCCTCTACCATGGCTTCATCGTCGCGGTTGCCGCCCTCCTCGTCCTCAAGCTCTTCTTCTTCATCCACATCCGAGCTTTCTTCGTCGCTGCCATCAAGGGTGCTAATAGCCATCTTGTAGCCTCGCTCTTGGTTGAGAACCTCTTCAAGGACATCTTTCAGACGTAAGATAACTTCTGGATATGACAGTTGAGGGCGATGAGGAGTATGTGGGCGGTTCATGTGATAGAAGAAGCTCATCTTGAGATATTCCTCGCGGTCTTCATCTGTATCCGTGACCTTGGCAGGGAATTCATTAGGGAATCTGTCCTAGAATCAAGCCAACTCCTTCAAATAGGTGGCGAATCGTTCGTGGTTGTCCTTGCGATAGTGGTAGTGGTATACTCGCTCGAACTGATGAGGAGAATTGCGGATGGGCTTGACGACAGCTTCGTAAGCGCGGTCGAGCTTCTTGGATGGAAGAGTAAGAGGAGCCATTGCTCTGTCAATTGTGTTCCGTCAGTATTTGTCTCGATATTAATCGGAGTTCGAGACTGCTTGTTGAGGGTGCGAGGGAAGGAAAAAGCTATCCTGATACTACCCGGAGAAACAAAGCGCAAGCTTGTCAGGAGCATACGAGAAAGGAAGAAGTTAACAATTACCTGTATGATTCTAAGGGATTGCGATCGATTCGAAAATATGTCTGGTTATGGTGGGAGCTGGTACCTTCAATGCGTTGTCAGTCCTCGAGGCGCAAAACACAATTGGGTCGTTGAGTTATTGAACCTACTCTAGTACTTCCACGTTGAAAAGGACGCAAATGTTTTTAAGGGTCAAGTATGGTCGTTTCTTGACTGCAATTAAATCATTTTGCAGGCGCGTAATTCGTGAAGATTTTGTTTATTCTGGAGATGATGCAGTCAAGAGATGGATTTTTGTGCAATATATACAATAGCCGAGTTGGCACAAAATGCATTGGGTCGCGCAGACGAGTTGTCTAAAGGGAGCTAATCAGTATAGAGACTATGCTCTATGTACGCTAAATACTTCTGATCTTCAGGAAGGTCTTCGTGAGACTTGCGTCTCCCAAGTGTACATATATCTCTGGCCCAGCACTAAGAAACGTACAAACCAAAATTGCTCACGAGTCACAGGTCTTTCAATCAAGGAATAGAGGTGTGTCACTCATATGTGGTCACAGCTGTCATCTCAAGCAAATTATAAATTCATATTGAACACTTGACCAACCCTACTTGACCTCGAGCACAGGTCAGCTGTGTTTGCGTTTGTGATGACAATCTAAACCAAGGCAGGCTGATCTAGGAGGGTTACACTGCTGTCAGTTGCGCTCATACCTCCTTTGATCTCTATAATCGTGAGAATGTATTTATTGAGAGTTTTGATCACACCTGAATTACCTGCCCTAATATGAAATGGACGATGGAGATCAATAAGCACGAACTTCCTGAATACTCAGTTTCCTAGTCCGAAAGATCTTCTCTCTGACAACCAGTATGTTAAAGATTCCTTAGGTGACCGAGAAACTGCTATCAATACTGCCACCTGCATCATGAAATACCTAACGATAGCTGAGGAACTTCATTAATCCACCAAAAGCAAAGGTTTGACAGAGTTCTTTCAGGTAACCCAGAGTCGATTCGCCGACGTGGCTTTTTATAAGACTGGAACTCTCACCGACTATCGCGAATATCTGATTGAAGCCATTTTCTTGGATGTAGAAGCTTTGAAACTAGAGTACACCTCGCTCTTGTCCCGTTTTCTCGTCTTGAGAGTAGAGCTGAGAATGCTCTGTATCTCGCATCCAACAGACTCTGCAGTACCAACCTTATCGTGACCAAGGTCTCCGTTGAGAACTTATTACCGTCAACGAAACTTCTTGCAGTCGGCTTCAGCTCCTTGAAGAACTAGTCGCAAAAACTGTGATAGTAGTGAAGTGTACTCAGATTCTGTGAAGTCGAAACTTGATCAGTTCTGAAGGCACGGAAATGGTGGCATCCCTAACAGTTATTCCTCCCGTGACGTGATCATGGATAGCTTAAGCTGAGGCATCAGCATACAGAGACTATGGTTGTGTTTCATTCGAGACACCTGCCTACGCGAATCCGTATATCCTGCATCTTAACTTGGTATTTATTGCGTGGTGTTACATTCAGCGTAACTATTATTATGAACCTGAAATGTGCTTGAACCTGCATAAAGTAGAGTTCCCTTCTATGAAAGCCTAAGATATTGCGATGTCACGATAGGTATATTACCGCATAACTCTCCCAAATTTCCTGTGGCGGCTGATATCCATCAAGAAGCCTAAGCAGCGATATTAGGCACAAGTCGTCCTTTCTGGTCTTATCTACACCAGTTTCCGACGTTAAGCATCTTCAGTTGATCCTAGAGATGCACCAGTGTCCCACATTCTCAGTGTCCTAATGTCCCAGCAAAGCTAAGACTCGTGACCGCTTTCCCTGTCGGGAGCCTGATTCATCACGCGTTTGAGAATCCTACTTTGTAACTTCTCTCCATCTTCAGCACAAAACCGTAACAACATTCCCTCGAATTGAGCGGTGGTGCTCCCCGACATTTGGAAAGCTTTGATCACATACCTAGGTACCTAGGTACCTGGCTACTTTCGCGTGTGTCGTTAAATCGCGAAAGGGGTGAATCTCGCTTGCGACATTCGGTTCTCTTAGTGAAGGGTAAATGTAAATACCTATGTGAGGTGGCCGCAAATTGATTGGCTCGCTACACTTCTCGCGTCATGTCCAATTCGATCCACTACCTAGGTTGGTACCTAGGTACAAAGCACGACTTGGTCTCGTCTCATCAGCCTTGTCGCCGCATCACGACCACGACCACACAAAATCTCTTCACAAATACATAAATATCATTGAGGCATTGTGTGTTCATCGGTATTGCTACGATCCAACGCCACAGCCAGTCTTCATCTCTCTAGTAGGTACAATATCTCCAGGCATCATTCCCTTCCCTTTCCATTGTTGTATCTAGACTCACATGCAGCGGCTTTCTTAACACCAAAACGGACTTAATTACGTGTACGTGGGCTGGCTCACGCATGGGGACTACGATTCGTCCGTCAAAAGAGAATGTGCAGCCAGGGCTCCGGTACAGCTCTGACTTGACATCAAGCTACGATATTATTTAATCCCGACGAACATTGATGGCGAAGAACACAAGTAAGCTGGTACCTTGACACAAGATTCTCGTGCTGATGCCTACAGGCAGATGCTGTGAGAGGAAGGTGTGATAGGAACAGTGATGGAATGTTGTGCGTTTTAAAGTAAATAGATTCAAGTAGCTAATTGAAAAAACAGTCGGAGGAAGGGTTCAAGCACGATCTGGGTATGGTACTGCGCGAAGATCCGCAGCCATCCAAAGCATATTGTCTGGATTTTCTAATATAATCTCACCCGCCGAGACCTCAACGCCTAAAAAAGAAATATGTATCCCCTGATTCTCTACATCCAGATCTAACCCGTCCTAAGGCTACCCTCAGCCATCTGTAGTTGCCATGAATTGATGGATATGTGCCCGAGAACATTCGTAGTCTTCACATTGTGCCCAGAGATGACATGGCTGAGCCAGAGGTTGCTTTGTGTTATCTCTAGCACTTTGAGGGCACTTCATGTAGTTTGAAACACTTCTGGTGCTAAATTCAGAGCCATATCCAAGCCTCATTCCTGTTATTCGAAAAGGAAATGATAAAATTTCCTTCCTCCTCGTGGAGGGTAAATGCCAGGCATAGCGCAGATCCTATCGTCCGAACCACCCCTTCAGCAGAGCCCATTGACTTGTCGGGGCATAATTGTGTGGTCGGGGTCTAGATCTCTGTTCAGAAGTCGTAAAATCTGCGCAGTGGTCGCATAACTTTGCGCCCAGGTCGCACGTGGCATAATATGACTACATTGCTAATATACCTTCCCGGCCTTCCACATCCACCACAAAGTATCATCTTCCAATTCTTCACGCACCACTTTGACTTGACCAATCAACAAACAGAGTATCCCACTGTCTTGACGGCAGTCATCATTCATTGCCATTCAGTTGCTTTGAATGGTAATTTATTCTCTCGAATTAACTGTTCATCCTCCACCTTGAGAATTGCAGAACTACTTCAAGTATATTGCTGACAACAAAAGTAAAAGCAGATCCGAGAACATAATGGAGCCTATCAATATCTTCGACACCTTCGCTGGCAACTCCCAATTCTGTAACCTTGCAAGTCTTGAAAAGATCAAGCCGTACAAGTATGAGGGCTTTGTCAATCCGACATTCTCCCACAAGACCACGATGTCTGAGCAGTACCGCCTGATTGAAGAAGCCGAATCGAACTCAATCGCCATGAAGGCCTCCGAGCAGTCCGACCTCGACGAGAACGCAAACCATCACCCCTCTACTTCTCAAGTGATTCCCGCCAATACCAACTGGTTCGGCGTCAATGATGAAGCATTCCGCGAGGCTAATGGAAAGTGCTTCAACGGCATACCTTACTCTGCTACGAATGAGTTCTACACCGATGTTCCTCACCGTGCTCTACGCAACGTCTACGAAGAGAGTAGTTTCCCTGGCACCTACGCATATATCATGAAGAAGTATAAGGATCAGTTTACCGACAAGGATCTTCAGTCCGTACTTTCTAGAATTGAGTACATGCTCAGTGTTCTCTGGCTTGCTGCAAACCATCCTAGCAATCCACTTGATCGTGCCGAGGGTAGAGAGTGGCTTTCTCTTCTTCAAAAGAGAGTGGTAGCAGGAGGTGGCAGTGCATATTCATTGAAGGCCATGGAGTTGATGCGCGCCGCCAAGGAGTTGGATAAGACTCGAGAGGATGAGCTGCACGTCTCTCAACCTGTTCTCGAGGACGGATATATGCATGAGGGTCTCAGTGATGAGGAGACGGATGCTCCACAATCTGTTGTTGGAGACGACAACACGGATGGAAGCGTCTCGGATGGAAGCGGCTCGGATGGAAGCGTCTACGATGAGGAGTTGGTGGTTCCACAGCCTATCAATGATAACAACCTGCAGGGAGGCTTTAGTGGTGAGGACCAACCGATTGACAAGAAAACCAAGGCAGTGAACCGCAAGAAGATTTCCGGCAAGGAGGCTGTCGCCAATGACTTGGAGGATGCATCAAAGCCCGAGGAAGGAGGTCACGTTTGTGAAGGTCATGAACATGGAGGAGACAGCGATGGAGAGAACCTCGTCAACACACCTAAAGTCTCGAAGGTCAAGAAAGGCAAGAGTTGTGGGAGAGGCAAGGGTATCCTCTATGATGGTAAAATCTACATGTCCAACGACAAGCGCCCTGCTACCCTTCGTTGGTGGATGCGTAGATGCCTGGAATGTATCCGCAGAGGAAGATGGTGCATCCGCATCCATGGCAATGGGGATAGATGCCAAAGACGCCCAGCAGGCGTGGCTTGCATTGCCAAAGACTGGCAGCCTGATGTCAATGGTCGACCATTTCTGTACGGAAGAGACAAGAGCAATGAGCCCAAGAGAACCAAAGTGGTCAAGAAGTATCAGAAGGCCAAGAACACCAAGGTCACTCTTAGATATAAGCTCGCCAAAAAGAACTAAGGGATTTGGAAGCCAGAACCAGCATTGCCACATCGACTCAAAAAGCGCCAGTTATGATGGTCAGGTTGAATGGGGATGAACTCTGTTCCCGTGTGGAAGTACAATCTGTCAATGAATTTCTGGCTGGGATCACAATACCACGTCCGTCACTGGCGATTTTCACACAAAAGCGTTGTTTTTTCTTTCCTTTTCATTATGCCCGCATTTTTCTTTTTGGATTTTCTTGTGTTCTCTTGGCGTTTTTGGCGAGCTTGCGATCCTGATACCGTCTCTCCTTGAGGCTGCGAATTAGGAAGACTTGCTGGCGTAGATTTAGATACTCACTGACGAGTCTATTCTCTCAAGGCGTCCTAGTTTGGCAACAAAATAAAAAATAAAACCCCCCACCAACCCTCTCTTAATACAACTGTGACACTCGAGAACATTAGTGATAATTGTGATCTAGAAGACTCTGAAACGTGACCAAAATGCATGTCCCCTACGGTAAGTATCGATTGGTTCGGATCTCCGCACTACAGTAAGTAATAGGAGGTGGCTGCGCGGCCGCTAGCTCTTCGTTTATTCTCCCAATAAATCAGTATTCTATGGCTAGGAGCAGCAATATACCAGAGTCTTGTGATAGTAGGTAGTTTTGCAGGAGTAGTCATCAGAGGCCGCTACCATGGCCGTGGCAGTCTCAAATTTGATCTGCCATAGAGACTCAGCAGATAGAGGTTAATATTAATGCAGAAAACAACGCACCCCCGAAGCAGCCTTTAGCTAGTTCACGTTTACGTGGCAATGCTTTTGTGACATACCGAAAAGATTGAGGTTTAAGATATATTGTTCTACAGTTCGATAGATAAGATGAGTGGGATAGATCCTATGAACCCATCTCTAACGCGTAAAGTGATAGAGATGATCAACTAAACATAACTAATATTATTTGGTATCGCGAACAATTTACATTCTCATCCATATTATCTCCCCAAGCTCCTAAGCTCTATTGTCTTCAATCCAATTATCACCGCAGTGTGAGCAAGTGATGACTGAACGAGATTTGCTGCTATTATAGTCCTAGCGATTTTGCCATGGAAATGAATCCCGCTATATCTCATTGACAGCAAAAGAATCTCATACCATGCTCTAATTATGCATCACAGGCTTTCCCGGGTGCATTACTAAGCAATAGCGGCACAATTAATACTCTCCAAAGGATATAGAGACCACAGGATCATTGACCGCATCAAGAAATCTAAGGCAAAATGCAAGGTTTCGACCAGTGTATGGGGGAGATAGACCGAAGGTGTCCGCGCGTACTCTACCTGTGATCGTGTCATTGATCCATGTCTTGAGTAACACTGTTCGAGTAAATGCCTGGTTTGCTACTCAAAGATGGGAAAGAATTTGGTCCAGCGTAGATCTCGACGTGGCATAAGTTGGCTTCGTTCAGTAGATACTGGTGTGCGACAGAGCGCAATGGGATTATGACTCTATCCTCTGTCTGCGAGGAGATCAAGTCAACGGCAATAGGTATATTACGGAACTCAAGGATAGTTAGCTTAGCTATGCATATGTACGACTTATCGACTTGGTTTAATCTCTGAAAGTCTCTAGAATAGTCACTCGTGTATTAATTAACAAGCAGTGGAACGGCAATGACATGCCCCAGGGTCCCTCATCTGCACCCAGATCATATCTGATATGTAAAGTTCGTCTTTCCGAAAAATGACATTGTCAGAAGGCTGAAAGGACTTTCTAAGTTCTGCTAAGACATAATTGCGTGAGACAAGAAATTGCCGCTAGCAAGACCTAATTGAGATTTTGATGAGGTATACACTTGAGTTTTGCAACCCACGCTCCATCTTTCCTTCAACACGACTTCCAAATTCCAACACGAACTGTACCTCTCAAGCATTGACACACCCTCGTCGAGTTTTTATCTCCAAGATATCAGCTTGACGGTAATTTGCGCAAATCCCTTCATCCCACCTCAATGTAAGTTGTACCCGCTCCGAAACGCTCTTGCGATTTCAACCTAACCCCAGACCCTTTCTAACTTCAATCAAGCTGCAGTCGCAATTCCTAATCCCAAACATCGTCATGTACGCCTCTTCTTCATTTACCGGTGTCGTCCTCGAGGCGCCTCCTAATTTTCCACCCCCCAAACCTGGATCCTTCGAAGACATACACGGCCTAGGCCAAGCCTACGATAGAGCTCTGCACTTCTGCAAGTCCGACGGCTTGGAGAATTGGGATATGAGCAGGTTCGGATTCTATGATGATCCCGAGCTCGACAGGATTGAAGTATACCGACGTACTTTTGAGAACTTCGTCACATACTTTCCAGAATTCCTGCTCCTGCCCTTCCAAGACGTGGGCCTGAACGCAGAGTTCATGATCTGTGCACTCTGGCTGGTCCATCATGATCCGACTGGCAAGCAATTTAAATATTACCGGCTGCCGTACTGGCTCTATTCTCTCCAGGTCACCATCTTTCCCGATGCTCCATGCCCTTTCTCCGTACTGCCAGATATAGAGAGCGAGAGAGTACTAGACTTGGCGGATAACCATGAAGATCATCAAGAGAACCAGGACCTTATAGGTGGAGAGAGCGATGATGATAATATGGGTGGCAGCAGCGAGGCAGAATCCAGCATTCGCCGTGAGAGCCGGAGCAACCTGAACAACAACATCGATGCCAACTCTACGGGTGCGAAGGGACCGAATACAGCTGCTACAAATAATAGCAACACCGATCTTCCAAACAGTGCCAATAATGGGAAATCTGTGTCTAACACAGGCCCAGTCTTGGTTGATCAGGCGGAACTCCCTCGATGTGAGCCTTGCAGAGCAGCCAAGAGAATCTGTGATCATAAGTGGCCATGCAGCAGCTGCGTTGTTAAGTTCGGGGCCAATGCACGAGTCAAGTGTGAAGCAGAGATCCCCATTGGACTGCCAGACTCTCTGGGGACCAAGAAAGGATACTACGGACACAAGACTGGCATCATGGTCGAAAGAGAGATTTCTACCGGTAGATTTTACAGAATACCCAAGGGGGCGTCCTTCATTATGCCAGGAGGGTGTTACCATGCTATTTAAAATCCTTTTTCGAGGCGTCTAAATACAACCGCATGGTGGAGGTTGTAGATGCTTATATTCTGGGGAAGCATTTTGGGTTTTGGCAATTTCTTTTGTTTGCAGCGCTTCTTTTCTTGGATATCTATTGCCACTGCGAAGCATATCGGAAGAACTCAGCTGGACGACCACATCCTCGACATCAATCCAGCTTGGGGAGTAATGAAGAGGGATTAAGGCTTGGCACAATTGGATAGCTCTAAGGAGTATTCAGGGAGGATTACGGCCTGGCTCAACGGGGTAGCTCTTGTGGTATTTCAGACTTTGGCATATTTCATTCATTTGCAGCAAGCTTTCCCTTGCATGTCGAGAGTATTTATCATAGCGGACTTGACACAATGGGCGACTTTGGTCAGTCAATCACACACATCTTCTCCTTTTGCGTTCTCCTCGAATAAAAGCAACCTTTGAAATAATAAATGGATTTTGCAAGCCAAGAATCACATAAACGCTCCCACGTGCCATAGAAAACATTTTTTCCCCGGAGTAGTATTAACCACAATCCTGCAAGTGAAATTTGCTGATTGACATATCCAGCCTATGGTTTTCGCTCGCTCATCTGCTCACTAAGTCCTTTGCCCTCCTACACATCCACTCCCCATCAAACCCAAACATTACGTCTTCCCGCAATTCCTCGACCAGAGGAATGGTTATCCCTAATTTAATTGTTTCATTTTCTAGTTTCTTGGTAAGGTCTCAAGATGGCAATGCCGATGGCCTCAACTCGTACTTGTTCGTCTTGAGCAATCTCAGAAGGGCCATCTCAAGAATCAAGCATCCAAACATGTTTGGTGTCTTCTGACAGCTTGTAGCCGCATTATAGTAACCGCAGAGACATGGCGTATGCTTCCCAAAATTCGATGGCGCCGAGGGGGAAGTTAAGTCTTCCATTTTAAGAAGCTCAATGACAAAGAATCAGACTAATATCGAGGAGGTATCAAACGTAATCATGTAGAGCATCACGGTGGAGAGACCGAGCTACTCGAGCAGTTCTTACGTGAGGTCAAGGTTACGAGTTGAGCGGTGATATTCAATGAGGTCAACCAAACTGCCGTCACGGCGCTTTTGCTCTGCATATATGAGGTCTGGAAATACCAAGGCTTGTATTTGTTATCAGGATCAGCGTGCCTTGCCATGGCTCTACTAATTGATTGGAGGCCATTGTCTGATTAGTGACCTTTGAAGGCTTTGCTCTCGAATTTGTAAATATAAGTCTATCTTAAATAACTGACAATTGACTTTGTTCTCAGCTCTTATTCTAGTGCACACTTGATGCATGCTCGCAAAGTGACCGCTTGAGAGCTTTCGTCGTAATATCTCTGAGATTATGCATAAAGCTAGGACATTGTGTTTTTTGCGGTACTCATCTCCCTCAAAACATTCCCACTGCAACCATTTCCCTTCTGCACCACAACATCCTCAAAGCCACCCAAACACACACACCGATTTTTCTTCACGAATTCAAGCACGGCACGATATCGAAGACACTCTTGAAGGTTTTTCTTGAATTAGAAGGTAAATAAATCTTTTCTTTTGCTATTCAAATTCCGTCGCGTCGCATAAGATGCGCTTTGTATTGAGTGCCAAACTAACTCATCCAATTCAACAGCCAACAGCCAACAGCCATCAATCCGACTCCTCTACACCCTCATAGACTCAATTCGAAGCTCTTTCTTCAAACTCCCGAACTTACCGCAAGCAATTCGTCAAAATGTGCAACATCACATTCAGCCAAGAGCTTTGGGCTCTCATCATAACCTTCAGCAAGTACCACTTCGACCGTCAAGATCCCGAATTCCTTCGAGCCATCGAAGACTGCAAGATGGAGTACCCGCTGTGGCAAAGTACTAGCCTCGACAAGAGCAATCGCTTTGAGGTTCGGAGATTCGTAGAGCGTACATCTGAGCTTCCGCTCAAGTTTCCGCTCGAGGTCATCATGGCATATCCCGAACAGCGCTTCAAGTTCTACCAGGAGATCTTGTATTGGATCAACAGAGGACCGAATCACCTGCGCAAGGACCACAGCATTGCATGGGTCCACATCATGCAGGAAGAGATCCCGGAGGTGGTCGTTGTTGGTGAGGAATTGGTTGGAGACGATAACGATGACGAGGACAGTGAGTGGGAAGGAGAGGTCCTTCAGGAACACCTGGGTCCCGAGGGCATTGAGGAGTATACGAAGATGGCCTTGAACGAAGGGCACACAGACAACGAGCACCATTGGTATGATCTGCGACCAGAAGATCTCAACCGTAGTAACTCTCACCATGAGGAAGGATCGGTTACTCATGAGGAGGAAGTGGAGGAATATATCATGACAGTCAGCCGTGGAAAGGCCATGAATACCCCTGAACCTGTGGGAAATTATCGTTCTCCGCGGGTGGAGTCCACAGTAGATCTCAGCGATGAAGAATCTCTCTTTGAGGACGAGGGCATCTCCCAAGAAGACGAACTGGAGGTGGACCGCAACCCAGCCAAGCGTGCAGCTACCAGCATTGCTCCAGAGCTCGCCACCCTTGACGACTTCCCTCATTTGGAGAAGCCAGAAGGACCCAGCGATGAAGGCTATTCCCTTGAGGTCGGAGAGAGTTCTCAAGAGGAAGAAGAAGAGGAGGAGGACGAGTATGTCGTGCCAGCCAAGCGTCGAAAGACCAAGACTGGTCCCAAGCCCGCCACTCCAAACTCCACCGCCCATAACCATTCTTCCACCGCTCATGAAGATGCTTCTGCCTCCCATGATCATTCTTCACCAACAACAGGCCCTCCTCCTAGAGCTATTCGCATCCAAACATCTCGCGGTGGAGCATGGGCTCTTCCCGCTCCATCACCTACCGCCGGCATTCCTTCTCGGGCCGAATTGTCAAAGGCGGAGCTTCGCGAGCGTATGAAGTTTCCCCGGTGCACGAGATGCATTGCTGCGGGGAAATGGTGTGACCGTCTGATTGGGACTAATTCGAAGTGCAACCAGTGCTTGGTGGCTAGAGACCCAAATGTTGTGTGCGAGGCAGAAAAGATCAAGGCTTCGAAGTGTCATCCGGGTGCTATCCATGGGAGAGATAAATCCGGAGAGCCAAAGCGTGAGAATACCACCACGAAGGGCAAGAAGAGAAAGGCTTGATATCACCAGCCTGGTTGCCGATCTCTGATCATTCGCTTGGTCATGATGTCTGCCATCTTCGCTCGGTACGGCTCAACAAAACCTCCTCTTGATGCTGTACATCTCTTGGCACAAAAGCTCCCTGAACCAGCATGATCTGAACCGATTCCACTCTCCCTATACACGACAATCGGCGGTCAACTCTCTCAATAATGTTTGCTTCCATAGTGCGGACGACTTTCTCAACCAAAATTCGGAACGGTTGTCGACTTTCTTTGGCGTTCTTCAGTTTCTGGTTGTTTTTGGCCCTGTTGGCCTCGCTTTTTGCATTATCCTGGTAAATTTAGACTCTCTAGAGTTATCGTTCTGCTTTCTATCTCTTTGTAGCAAGAGCACCTTGGGTGAAGCAAGGATACCATGTATAATTAGTTCTTTTGGAGTTTCTCCACTTGCGTATTTCCTTTGGGCGTTGTGCTTCTGACAGAAAAAAAAAGACATTTGGTCACCATTCGCCTTCCCTGTGACCTCTTTAAGGTGAAGCTGTGAAAATTCGGAGAAATTATGGGCTCAGAGCTTGAAGGTGATGTCTTCATGACTAATTTCGTAATTATGTGAATAAGTGAAAATTTGAAGGGTTTCCGTGCAGCTGCGATCGAGAGGGGGATAGTGAAATGTGTAGTCTTAGGTATGCAGTAGCAACAAAATGTAGTGAAATAGCCTTTATTGGTATGGTAAGTAGATGGGGCAATAGTGAAGTGAGTGAATGCAAAACATGAGGTGTTGGAAGATAAATTGCTAAGAGCTAGCGGAAATCTATGCCGTCCAGCACTGTTGGCATGAAAAGCCTTTTAGGTTCATCCTTTCGTGTCATAGACAGTCTTACACGACCTACAGTTGGTAGCAGATGATTCTTAGCCAGAAAGTGCTCCAACACTTATTTTCGTACCAAGCACCGCCTCAAACGCCTTGGTGTGCTCAACACTATCTCTAATATTGCCCTGGGCAGAGTGATTCTGTCAATCGTACGAAGACCATCAATTTTAGAATCCATACCCTGCCTCAATCATAAATTACTGTCCTCTGCTCCCGAGAAACAGATGATATCAAACAACAGTGGCTGCTATTACGCTTGAAGTTGTTGTAAAGTGGCCTGACGCTCTAGATTGTTCAATTATCTTTTCACTGGGCTGAAGGCAATCTCCACCAAAACCATCATTCCCGAAGTTTCCCATATCCCACAGCATTTCCATAAAATTTTCATGACTTGAATTGTTTATGCATCAATTTCCCGGATCATATCGACTCGAAGTTTGCCAGTGTTGTTTTGCTGCCATCACGGAACCTGGAATGCGACTTGGATGTCTACATTGGTTGCTGATTTGCACAGAGAACAGCCCGAATTCGAGAAATATTCGCATCTTCTTAAGATACTCAGCGAAGGACCTGGTCATTAGAGCAAACACTCAGAGATAATGTCCGTCAAGGTAGCTGATTAGCTCATATACCTTGAACTGATGGGACGTGTCTCGTCCCGACGTAGCTTCTTGACTTGCATATTTGGGGCTCAGTTTTGCCTACCACCCCTTCACCATTGAAGAAGTCAACGAGACAATACCTACTTGAGCTGACAATAGCAAGAAATCAAGTGCTAGTGCTAGTGAAAAAGGAAGGCACACACCGTTCCTGACAGAATCATGTCGGCTGTGCTCCTCTTCCCGGCAGTCTGTACACTTCTTAAAGTTAAGCTCCACTTCTACAAGAAAACAACCACCAGTAAAGTAGTTGCTGTGCATTTGCTGTTGCGAAAACACGAGGTTCCCACAATGAATTTGTTGTTGCCCAGGCAACGTGAAATCTATCTGCGGATCGTGCTTCCAGCAGTGAATCTCATTCAAGCGCGGTAATACTGCTGTAACACTCTGAAAGTCTAATCGACGGCCGTCCATTCTGAATCGTTCAAAAGGTTGGAGTTCAAGGACAAGAAAAGAAGGAGCCTTACCTCCCATGATCTGCTCCTAACCTAGAAGATTGGAATGATCGACTTCGGCGCTCGGGGTCTCCAATTAATAAGTTCACATCGCATCCCTTCACATGATTGATTCTTGCTAACTACTCTGCCAGGAATAGAAGCCTTTCTTCTCCCCGTTGAAGATGATAAATTAGAGTTTCAACTTCCGTCAATTGTCTTCAGGGAGAGTGGAGAGCCATCGAAGACCTGCCTCGCGTAGAAGCTCCTCATAGTGATCTTGAGTGTAAAAATCTCACCGATTGGAGTCACCCTGTAGGTCTAAGGAACAACGAGGGATGGCTAATCCTTGCCCTAAAGAATTCTGTCCCTCCACTGCCTGTCGTTGATTCTATTCTCGAATTTTCTATATCTGGGCTAGTCAGAGCGCCTCGAGAACATTTTTCGTCTAGGATCTTACTATACCCCTTTATTCCTTGCCATCGAGGCATGAAATGTCTCTGGATGCCGCAAAGCAATATTGTGAGCTTCCTTGGGCTCCTGCTCCCAGACCAACTTTAGGTCGTGCGTCGAAATTTTCTGCGCGTTTATCACCGTGGCAACGCCGCGACTTCAGTCAACACTGCCATCACTTTCGTCCATCTGAAGTTTCATTGACTTTTCGTGACAGAATTTTGGGGAGAAAGTTGTGCGAGTGTAGTAGTTATCAATTCATTTTCAACTGAAAGTGCTTGGGCTGGAAAAGTCTCTGCAGAGTTTTCATTGAATGACTTACTAGCAGCGTGCTCATGAACCAGCATCTTTTTTTATTCTTTTTCACACGCACAAGCCCAGTCAACTAGTGTTGCGTGAAAAGTCAACGTTTCAAATATCTAGATGGATAACCTCTAGAAAGCCTCACTATTGAAAAGGATCAATAGCTTATAATGGCGGCCGGCGTGAAGAGGAGCCTTTGACTTAGTGTCGTTGCTGGCTTCTGCCAAACATGCGATGGTTTGAAATCCGTCAAGCAGCATGCCTCTCTCCCAGAGTCGATTCTTCTGAATGAAGTCGAAGGCTTCTTTCTCGATGGCGCGACATCTACCTCTACCTGGCTCTCGAGAGCAATCGAATCATTTCAATATCATCTCCGTCTTAGAATTGTCAAGTCGGCTTGATGGGACCACGCCAAGCAAGAAAAACACCGTCAAACGTTCTGCAAACCTCTCAAGGCGTAACACGAAGCCTCAGAACAGTAAATTAACGAGCTAAAGTTCAAATAAAGTACTGGAACTTTGCTTGCAGATCTCCTACAGACTTCGTTTGTCTCTGGTTTGGTGGCTGCTATCAAGTGAGGAAAATTCGTTGAAGGCGTGGAGAGGAGCACCAGAGGAGCTTCACAGGAGCAGAGGAACTTCATAAGAGCAGAGAAACGAGCCCTCTGAAGCTGCTTTGAAGACGGCAGCATCATCAGCGTAGGACTCCAGATCACTTTGGGCAAGCCGAGGAGAAGCCACCATGTTGATGAGAGACTGTCGTGCGGTACCTTGGGCTACCGGGCCTTTTAATTGTGAGGCACGTGGAGTAAAGAGCTCAGAACCAGAAAGCAACCTTCCAAAATGTATCTCAAAAAGATCTTGTAGCACACAGTACGGCCTTCGAGTGGCAGATGTGCGGATCGACCGCAGAACCCTTTTTGGCTCCAGTCAAATACCAAAATTTGGCTAGCAGGACATGGCAGACCCAGTTTGTGGACCTGGAAGTGGCTTATCATATCTTCAAGTCTCTTATTACCTAAGAAGCGTTCCTCGGGATCCATGCGAGAGAAGGAAAGAGTCCACACCGAAGACAACGAAGGAACAAAAGGGATAAACGGCCGTACATCTGCAAAAGCCTCCCAGGAATGTGACCAGCCTCCCCTCCTACGACAGCATGCTACAACTCGTGTCAGCTGCGACTTATTGATGGTTGTCACATCAAGACAGAAATTGGAATCTGTTGTCAAGTAGCATCTAGGGAAGGAGCAGGAGCTATTCTAGAGTTCCAGGCAGGATCAACTCAAGCTATTCACGTCCTCTTCGACTCAACTGGCTTTGACGAAGGGGGTTGGGGGCTGGTCTTTCATTTCCCCCCTCCCTCCTTTTTTTCACGATTCCCCTTGCTCCTGCTTAGAGCATCGTGGTCAAACCTGAGAGAGGGTCTACACCAGCTCTAAATTTTCCCAGCAGAATCCTCTGAAGGAGTTGAGTAGCGCCGGCAAGTCACAGGTGTGGGCCAAGTCACTTTTTTCGAGGTTCGAGCTTGCATGCCAATCCTGATCGGCTCAAATCTCACAAACACCGCGAAACCAACCCATCCACCTCATGAAAAAGCGCTATTGCCATGTTATGAGACCATACTAATTATTTCAACCAGGCAGATTCTCGAGTAACATCATATCCATCCAGTAATCACAACAAGGCCGGAAGAGCCTATTAATCGTGGAACGTGAAAGGTACTGCCGACTTGACCAAGTTGACGCCGAAGCTGCTGCTGGAGATTGGAATCCGCTTTACACAAGCTGAAGAGTTGCTCGAATGAAAAAGTGGAGCTTCTTCCTGTCTCGAGAATCAACTCCTGCTCCGAGATCAATGCTTGCTCCCGGTCGTGTGTTTGAGTTGTAGAGTATAGCAAAGATGGGACCTTTTGATCCAGCTATGTTTCTTACACTGCTATCATTAAGGGCTTGTTGGACCAATAAGCTGTACAACTTTCAAGTAATACTTCCATGCCACGGACTTTGACTGTGGATGCTCTGATAGGCGCCTCAACTCTTCAATATATCCGAGTCTCTTCAGAAGCAGATGCAGCGTCTGTCGCCTCGCGACGTTACGTTGATAGTACCAGGTAAATTCTTTTCCCTAAGGTGCAAGCATCTGGTTATAAATAAGACATGGAACTACAGCCGGCGTTCAACTTCTCCTTGTTCTCTGCTCCTGTCTTGTCAGTGGCTGTGTGGCTCCACTAATTGCTCTCGTATGAATAGAGAGCTGAAGCAGGAACGGGAGATTCCCTGAAGCCGCAATACCCGCTGTTCAAAACGAAATCGGTCAGCCTCCATCCCTTCGAAGTAATTACCTCCAGATGTGGTAACAAATTTGGACCGTCAATCTCTTCACCAACGATAGCCATATGTGCTCCATCGCCTGTAAAGCTCTTCTACCGACTCTTGTTCCTCCTCTGCCTGCTGTGTAAGAGACGGATTCTCTTTTTCAAACGTCTCGCTCTTCTGGATGTCGACTTAAATCACAGTGTTGGGGTCGTATATGTGGTTCTTGAGACCGCTACTAGGGAATAGTAGTCTGATGACAAATCTTGGTTCTGATGCTGTCTTCGGACTAGTATCGGAAAGACTCCTAGTAGCATGTGTGGGCTCGTCTCGTCCTCAACTCCCAAATCTCTTAACAATTTCTTCATCCAAATCCCCGATCTCTTACAACAACAACAAAAGTGCTGCAAGCACGGCACCCCACACAGCATGTATCGCATCGATTGACTGTTTGGTCGTGTTGGGTGCCTTCCAGATATGGAAGATGTTGCACCCGCGCTAACCTGATATCTTACCCACCTGCAATGGTGAATGTCAACATCAAAATTTCCATACATAAACATAACCCTCAAAGCAACAAGCAGAGGGTACACCGACCCCTTCATACTACGCGCAGACAATACATCCGAGCTTCACCAAGTTCAGACATCTCTTGTATAACTTCATCACAGGACTGTGAAGTATCCCTGCGACGGTCTTTCAAGGCGCAGTCTAGCTCGGCCTGTGACTTCTCATCTCAGACATCGCCGCGCACACTTGGCGCACCAGGACTGATGTTGCTAACATGCATTGGTAAGCAGCTCCTTCCCTCTCCTAGGTAAGGCTTCTTCTTGCTCGTTACTAACTGATCTCCTTCCTCTCCTCGCGGCAGCCGATCGAAGGGCACGTGGCGCAACTGTCAAATCATCGAAATTTCTTCGCGATTGGCAGATATGATGCAGAATAGCAGAGCCAAATGTCTTCGATCCTCACAAATCTCGAGAGTCGCGACCTCTTGATTGATCGATGTTACCCCCTCCCCAGACATGTCCGGCATCTTGTGAAGGCTTACGCAGCCTCTGAAGCTTGTCTCGAGCCACACAGGGATGCAGAACCACTATTGAGTGCTTCGATTTGGCATCTAACAGTGATCATACTCGCCCACTTGGTACTCGTTGCCTTCGCCTATCCACATCCTCTCTGCCTGACCCACTTGACAAGGCGAACAAGGTGGTTCAACAACCTCGCTCATACCATGGGTGGTCTCCTCCCTGACCCTACAATAATGCTGGCAAGCTGAAACCTTTCGGTCTTTTTTCTTGGAGGTTTCTGCCTCTCGAGGTAAATGTACCCTACCAGCTTATAGGGTTTTCTTTCGTAGAATCTGACTACATCCTAGAAAGCATTGGAAAAGTTCTGTAGAGTCTCATCACAATGAGCTAGAGTGCTGGGCTCCGGAAGACTCCGAATCCTACGCCTCCAACCAACCGATCCTAGAGACTCTCTTGGCAACGAGCTGTCCCGAGCTTCCAGCTTGGGAGAGGAATTCCGAATACATCCATGCATTTTGTCGACAGTCCAACTTGTCTGGCTTCCTCCAACTCCCGTCTTGTACCTAGGAAGCCAAGGAGCTCTAATTCTTCCTCCTTCGACGTGAAGCCTCTTCCTCCCTAACGCAAAAAGCCCACCCCGCATCAGGATGCGAGATGGGCTCTTTCGTTTGCGTAATACTCATGGCTGTCCAAACACTCTAGGAACCTCCAAAAGATCGACGAGGTCTTGTACTTGCTCCATCTTTCTTTCACTAGATAGGAGAGCTCGAAAGTCCATCACTTTGAGCACTGAAACCACTTCAGCACCAAGCAGCATTCTCTCACCATCACGATGAAGGTATATGCGTCTCTTCTCTTCTCTAGCCTTCAGTAAAGAAAGCACAGCGATCCCCTCCCATTCGAGGCCGACCAAATCCCAAGATCGGAAATCGGAGCAACACTAGCGCATTTGGAGCTTCGTCGGCGAATCGTCTCCTTAACGCATCTTCCAAGACTGGTGCTGATGAGCCTTAGCTAAAGTTGGAAGGCTATGAGAATCAAGTCGCATGCACCACCGATGAGCTTGGTGCAGAGGATGCTGTTACTGGAACACCTGTTGACTTTAAACTTCCATTATCATCAATGACAATGATAAAGTTGTTGCAGTGATGTCGACCTTTGGGCATACCGAGCCAAACGCAACTCGATTCGACTCTTTGCCCTGAGCAGCAGATTTTAGTGGTATACAGAACCGACTTTGTCGGAGTGACCGGCGGAGAAGTCCAAAAAGCACTCCTGGCTAGATCGAAGTACATTGAGTGCTTGGCTCTATCGACCGTTCAAACCAACTGCTGTCTAGTCGAGATATTGTCCATAGATCTAGCCTTTGAAAGCTGTGAAGTCGAGTACAGCATCAGTGTTTGTAAGTAGACAAGCTGTCTTTGGAATATGGCAATGGATTCGACAACGAGCGACGGCCATCCAAAGTTTTATTCTTCTCTTGTCAAACTTTCTGGGGGCTTGAGCGAAGGGAGTTCTGATGCCAGTTTGAGAACAAAGAAACAGTTGCAGTTGCCCTTGCCACCAATACCACGATCAAGGACTGCAAATTCGACACGACATCGAAAGACAATCGTTTCGTCTTAGCATGTTTTTTGATAACGACAGAAGGATCATTAAAAACATGAGTTCTTCGACTCAAATTGACTGCACACTGTGCTTCGCTACATTTGTCTGCTTTTGTCTCTGCAGATGTTCTTCTATGTGAGGAAGTCTTGGGTTGTGACAGCCAGTCCTACTGATAGTAGCTGTCATGATCTCGATCGATGAAATGCGATTCAGAATCTTTGTGTGAGGGAGTGTTGCTCGACCAAGCAAGAGCAAGACAAAAATCCAATACAGCAGAGGGTGTGATTGGAATGATACAAGCGTATTGAGACAAAAGAGACTGGGATAGTGTGGAGGGGATTTTAATTCTGTCACGTCAATTTGTCAGCTGGCACCAGATTGGCAACTCCATCACTCTCATATCTTCCTCCAAGTCTCCGCGCAATCTACACCTTCACTCGTGCTGCGATTCCGAAAACTTACAGGGCCGAGCCTGAACTAAGCCAACAGTCCATCCTCCAGCATGTACCCAATGTGGCTCACCAAAGTCGATCTGCTATACCCGATTCTCACTTCGATAAGCCTTCTTCACTATTGTTGTCTAACGATAAAAATCTTCTCCACCAAAAAAGCACAAAAATAGCTGGAAACAGATACGGACATCACCATGTGATCGGTACAAGGTGCAAAAAGACATTTCGTCAACCCTTTTCCCGACATAGGCCATTAAAGCAGCTAGCCTTCGAATGTCGACCTCAAACAAGCCTCCAAACACATTCTTTCTACCCGTATTATGTCGAAATAGGGAACGATAAAAACGCGGCTGCAAAAAATAGCAGTGAATATCCAAAAATTGTTGAGTGAATTGCCCGGTTGAAAAAGGGGCTCGCTTAACGTGACGATGAGCGGTATGACCAGCAGCGACATGTGCCTCAACTTGAGCAAGCATAGTCTGTCTTAATCGAGCAAAGACTGGAGTTCGAAGAGCCGTCGTCAATCGAGTCTGAGTTCTGTTCTTCCCCTAGTGAGGAATAAGAAGGCCGAGTGAGCTACCATGTTTCAATCCGAGGGACATAACACCTATTCTTGCCTGAACTCCAGACCATCCATCTGAATGCTTTTCTAGCTTTGGACTCAATATTTCACTATGGATGTCGTTGTATCTGGAGTGTGGATTGCCATTGCGAACAATTACATTTACATGTGCTCCCCCTGTTCGCGTGCCGCATCTTACTTCAGTTCGAGGAGTTGTTTGCTTGCAGAACATTGTCTTGTTTTTGTAGGGCATGGATGCTTTTTTATAAAATGTCGCAAAGATGGGCGTGAAAGTCGGATTCTTTTCCGAGGTGTCGAAAGCATCGTACTCATAGTCAATGTAGGAAAATGCGCTGTTTTCCAAAATCATGTTGGTCGCTAGCAATGTGGTTGAGGCACGACATTCAGTCGAGGGTTTCCGTATCCAAGTCTTCCTTTGGCGAATTCGGCTCTGCATTTAGCTCTTTCAAGATCTCTGACATTTATTGGGAAATTGGCCTAAATTTCGGAGTTGCGTAAGCCATCAAGCTTGAGGATAGGATCTCTGATCCAATCCGTTCGTGGGGTTGAAGAAGAGGTGAAGTATGATTGTGGCTGTGGTTGAGGTTTGGGCGAGTACCCAAATTCTCAGAGGTTCTGTTACATCCATCCATCATGATGTTCCAAAAGAGGTGGAGTGAGATCTTGGGTGTTGTGTCGAGGTTTGAGTAGTCACTCAACCTATCTGTTATGGCGTAGCAGAAGAAGTGGAGTATGTTTGAATAAGAAGTAGTGAGGCGTTGAGACATCTAGGGCTTCGATCATACTCACTCCTTCGGGAGACATAGCTGCTGCCCTGGAATTTCTGAATGTTCCACATACTTCTAAAAACTATGATGTGGGACAACCCTCTGTACTTCTGTTTCGAAGGCATTCCGGACGTTCTTTGCGAGCTTGAATTGTTGGGTTTCTTTGTAGTGCCGATACTATGTCCAAGATGTCGGACGTCGTTTGGGGAAAGGGGCATTGATCTGACACCCGAAAGTATCTTTGTGCCGGAAAGCATTAGCACCAGGATCCTGAGCACAGGGTATCTCTCCGAATCTTTCTGGCCGCTCTTATATATCCTGTAGATGCCGCTTAGATTTCGCTTAAGGGTTGTGTGAGGATGTCGATGTCTGGAACTTGGATGTATTGGATGTTGATCGTGCCTCAACCCAAGCACAAGGCAAGCTGGCAGATGTGTCCTGAGTTGACCGAGTGTATTGAGTATTGATGTTGCCGACGTGTGTATTCTTGCACTTTCGAAGTCCTGGAGCTGCACGCCTCACCATATTCTCAGGACTCGTGCAAGACTTGGTGAAGGAAGGCCCCTAAAGTTATGGAGTTCAACAGTACCATCGGGGTGCATCATCTGAGAGATTGTAGTATGGCAATGCAGAGTATTGTTCATGCTATGCCGAAGTGTCGGTGGGCCTGGAATCTTATCTCCTCTTCGAAGCATCAAGCAGCGACCGGCAGCGGCGATCTCTGATATCAGCCAACTGTTGTTCCAATACGGTGCATGCCTTTGTGTCATGTTAAGATAAGGAGGTCTGCACCTCTGAGTCTGTGTTGGACAAGCCGAATATTGAGGCAAGCATACCAGGCAACGTCGACGGATAGGCAGCATGTATTCTTTTGTTGGGAATGAGGTTCTCGAGCGCTTGTTGGTGATTGTGATCAAGTCAGCTTGCCATGCGAGGGGAGATACTTCTGCTTTCGACGGTCTGCTGTCTCTGGGGATCAAAGAAATGGTCAAGGAGGAGGTATGAGCTAGCTGTGCGTCGCAATTGGCTGATATATTCGTTTAGAAGGTCCCGGATGGAACTGTCTGATCCTTCCTGGATCCTGGTTAGAGCTTTGGTATTTTAACAGAAGGGCAGGTCTGAACTGAAACTATCTTAGGTCAGCGGGAGGTCTCTCAATCTCTGCTTGAGATGTAAGAGGATCTCTTACGTGTGTTCCATTTATCCGAACACAAGAGTTGGCGCCATGGCTCAGGTACAGGAAGTCTATCCTATGAAAGGGCTGCGAAAATACTCTGGGCCTGTCTCTGCGAAGTGACCTTGCGCAGAACAACAATTGTAATGGCTCTGTGTGCTCAATTGCGAGCTACTCAATTCCCAGAGCAACAATCAAGAGATTGCGAACCTGTGATTTGGCTCTTGGGGTATATAGTACTCGGATTGGATAGAAAAAAATAGTCATATATGTAAGCTGGGTATTTTCGAACGTCCTCTGATTTTCTTTGAGGACAGTCCTGATGTTGTCCTTAAGAGACGCAAGATTTGAGATGCGGATCGTCGCGCTTAACGCTATGTACACGTGGTTCACCCAAATTTAGTTAAAATCATCAACAGATTCATTACATTCTACCCCTGGATTACACAAGATTTTATTGAGCACATATGGACGATCTTGAGTCATTCAGATTGTCAATTTGGAGATGCTGTGGAGTTTCAGGTCCAGAGCGAGCACGGAAAGAATCATTTACGGAGTCTACATTTCAGAAATTATCGTTAAAAAAGGAACAGCCTCATCAGAATGTTGAGGATACTAATTAATCGATTGAAGTATCACCTCAAGAGTCAAGAATTAAGACATTATGTTGAAGGAAGGAGCAATCTACTCCATGGTTAAGCGACGCAATCCAGGTCGCAAGCACAATCATGAGAATATTCATGGAAGCTCTGAAAGTCATACCAGAGAAGGCACCATAACGCATCCATCCAGCTAATGAGACGATTCGGGAGGAACAGGCGACTGTCTTGGTGTTCACCAGCTTCAAGAGAGTGAATATCACTGCTATTTTGTCCAGCACACCCTCCGATACAACAGGAATGGCATTAAGCCAGAAAAATGGCCCAGGACGAGGAAAGAAGGGAGGTGAGGATCGTCAGCGAGTCAGATTGCCTCTGGAATCGAGTATCTTATCTTGCTGACCACTTTCCCTAAGCGAAGCATCATCAAGATCTGGAAAATCAGGTAAGCAGAAGGTCAAGAAGGGGATTTTGGACTTTTGGCGTCTGTTAGTGATGTCTCGAACCACGAGAATCAAAGATTTCTTTGCTCGAAAAGAGAGGATGAGGATTTACAGAGCAACCGAGAAGTCTAGAAGCACCTGGACCGAGTTCTAGGTAAGCTGAGAGGCATATTTTGAACTTTTCGTACCTGGAGATTTCTAATTTGAGCATACTTCAGTCATCGCGCCCGGAAGATCATTCTCAGGGGAAGAAAGAGAGGTTACACAGCAGCCGAAGAGTCGAGAAGCACCAGGAGCAAGTCACAGGTAAGTCATGATGCAAACTTTGAGCTTTTTCCTGACTGGAGTCATCTAATTCGAGCAAACTTCAGTCGTGAGACTCAGAAGTTCCTTCTCAGGACGAGAAAGAGAGTTTACAAAGCAGTCGAAGAGTCGAGAATCCCAGGACCAATGTTTCGGAAGCCAAGCGGAGGTAATATTGGGATTTTTCAATCTTCTGTGTCGAGAGATGCTTCACATTACAAAGCCCAGCATATCATTTAAGGAGAGAGAGAAAGATATTACAAAGCAGTGGAAGAGTTTAGAAGCACCATCACCAGTGTCTCAGAAGCAGAGCGGAGGAATCATTGTGCCTTTTCATTGCTTGGTATCGAGAGATGCATCCCATCACCGAGCTCCGAAGATGCCTTCCTGAGAAAAGAAGGCCATCTGACAGCTCAGGGAAGAATTTGGAACTCTTCCGAAGTGGGCAGACACCAGGTCCAAGCCCTAGATAGTTAGATAGAGAGATGCTCCTCAGCCGAGGAAGTGAGATAGGTCTGAGTTCAGAAGAACGGAGCCGGCAGTTATTGTTGGAAGCCAAAATATATTCCGGTCACGAGCCTCAACCTTTTTTCCTTTGAACAGTGATTTACGAATCAAAAATGTTGTTATAATCATAAGCCTGAATAAGTATAGTTTTCCTTTAAGCAAACACGAATCTTTTCATTTTCTAATTTTCTAATTTTCAATCTTCAATCACGAAATTGAAGATATCTACAAATCGAAACTCAAAGAAGACTTGGTATCAAGGTATGTATGATGAAGCCGAAGGACCGGCTAACCCATGCTCCGTGCGTGGAAGCCTTCCGTGGCAGTGGTTCACGATTCCCCTAGAAAAACACCAAGAATTTTCTACACTCGAAGAATCACCACTGAAACTACAGGGAGTTGAGCGAACCCCCCCCTCCCCCCCCAAAAAAGGAAATCTGACTAAAAAGCCATTCCGAATCCTCTCCTTGATCACAAGCACACAAATTTGCGGAATTGAGAGGATCTCATCAAATAAAGCTGACAGTTGCTTGCAATAGTCTATCCTTTCTCCTTTGATCCTTCAGTCAGTCAGCCTTGCGGGACGGTCTCAGGCTGGATTGTGTTATTTTATGGATTTTTTAGGCCACGGTATGTGATGGAATATGGGGATCGGGGTGAGTAGAAGGCTCGAGGGGTTGGGGATAGGAGAGTATCAGGTTTCTGACCGATACAAGCACACGAGTTGGCGATTTTGAGGGGGTTTTGTTGAAGCTGACGGTTATGATAGCTATTTTCTCTTTCCCTCGATGCTGGATCTGTCCTTCAAGGGGCGGTGTCAAGTACATTTATATCATTTCACAGATTTTCAGTTCACGGCAGCGACGATCAGCATGAGAAGGAATAAGTCTCGAAAGATTACGGACCCGGAATATCATATTGGCAGTCAACAACATCTCTCTCCCTCTCCCTACTCCATTTTACCCGGCGAACCGCATACCCAATTTTCACAAAACAGCATCAGAATCAACTACGCGAGACTTCCCAGGCTCAATAACCTCACACCCCTTCAATTTCCTCAGCATAAACATAGGTTTCAACCCCTTCCGATCCAGCTCCTTGAACACGACAAGCGGCTGCTCATCGAGCCCCATAAGCCGCTCCACATCTCCATACATGACGTACAGCGAATACTCGTCGGCAGAAGCCTCGATGTTGTATTTTCTCAGGGCGGCGGGTAGGACTTTCCATGTTGGGTCTGTCATGCTGACGCGGAATGATTTGAAGATTTCGGCGCTTCCTCGAGACGCTGCTCCTCCTCCTCCTTCAATTTGAGACTGTTGCTCGCTGATTTCGGAGGGGCGTTGGCTATATCGGGATAATAATGGTGAGGGGTCAGGAGAGGGAGTGGTGGGTGGGAGAGTTGATGGGTGAGTGGCTCGGTCTTGGAGAGGGGGAGGGGGAATGCTGCTTCGTTGAGTACCACACAGTTCCAAACTTGGTGCGGAAAATGAGCTCATCAATAATACCGATACACCAGGCGACGTTGATCCCTGTAAGGCTGGGAATCTCCTTTCCAGCTCGAAGAGGACGTCGACAACCAGATCTTTAAATCGGTGGGAAGGGAGTGTGGAAAGTTTCTCTCGGGCTTGGTTTCGTTTTGGGTGATAACGGATATCTTTTTGGAGAGAGGACGGTGTGGATCCTTCGAATTGCCGCCGGAAGAGCTCGTCGTAGACGTCTGTTCGGAGTTCTTTGAATTGGCGGTCCGAGAGTCGGGTCATTTTGTCGCGGGCTCTACATCGTGGTTGGTTTTGAGGGCCCGAGGGGAGGGCACAGTGTTGGAGCATTGCGGTGTAGTGAGCTGCTACTTCGGGATCATGTAATAATATCGAGTCAGGAGATGGCATAGATGGTTGGCTATGGATTGGGGGCGAAATTTGATCCGGAGAAGGTATAGTTGCTTGGGTATTGGAGGAGGAAGCTGATTGTTGAGATAACGTGACAGAGTATGGTGGTGGATCTGGATCTTCACTTGTCACGGCAGCAGGAAGCTGGTGAGTGACTTTGGCAGCCAGAGAGACATCTTCGAGACCATCAATCAGAATCTTCAATTGCTTGACTTTGTCCTCAAACTTCTTTGCATCACAAATGGTCCATTTCACGATAGTGAAGTAGGACTTTTGCCTCTGGTTATCTCGAATTCGTTGTTGTAATGATTTGATGGCTCGGGTATTCGATAATGCACTCAAAGAAATGGTCGACCGAAGAAGGGCTTTCTCGTTGGGTTGAGTTGCATCAGAAATAAGCGGTGGTCGAAATTCATATTTGTATCTGATCGATTCGATTTCTGTCATCAGATGAACGATATTGCCGACGCCTTGTACGATGGTTGATTGCACATCTGGTAGCGAGCTCAGTGTTGACTGAATGTCATTGAAAAGGTCCAGATCCAGGCCGATTGATTGTCCCCATAGCTTGAAGCGAAGCCAAAGAATGGAGAGCTCACTGCACAAAATCTCGAATTCCGATGCAAACGTCATTGTATGAATGAGGTGGACGAAAGCTATCGCACCAAGTAAGTTGTCCAGGGGACAGGGGCAGGGCCTCTCTCTTATCACCTTGAAAAGAAGTGGAAAAAGTACAGTAAGTTGTGGGCACGAACGGCTGACTGCTGCAGGCCAACGCCGTTTGAGAAACAAAAAGTGCACATGAGGCTCGATTGTCTGAGACCTACAGAAGACTCGAGATCATGACTGGCTGACCGGGCAGCGATGCAGAAGAGCCGGTCACTGAATGGGAATGACTTCTCACCTTGAAACACGCCACTGGACGAGGCTGCAGCTGTGTGTTGCTCTGCAGGACAGGCGGCCCACCGTGACTGGACACACATTTCGTGGATGCATTCCATCTCACCCATGAGTTGTGGTTTGTGGTCTCGCAGGCAGGCAGGCAGGCAGTGAAACATGCTCTCGAAAGGCGAGAGTTGAGTTTTCGGTGAGTTTGGAGAAGATAAGAATGGTGGTGGTGGTGGTTGTGGCCGATGTGGTTGGAGAATGATGCGAGAAGTGAGAATTGTAAGATTACGCTGCGAGGCGGCGGGGTAAAGTATCCTGGAAAGGAACAAGGAAGGATGGAAAGAAGGAAAGAAGGAAAGAGAACATCAGGAGTAATGGAACTCAAGTGCGGGCGTTGTCGGTTTCATATTATCAAAAGCTTCATTGTCCTCTGCTTTATCACTAGTCTGTAGTGATGCATCTATCAATGGTCCTATTCTTTGCTGTTGGCTTCTAAGTAATTTCTGTGAGTAAGATTACCTAGGTAGGTAGGTAGTATTTTTGAACACGCGTGACTTCATATTACACCGAGAATTACAAAAGGTAATTGCAAGAAAAGTTAGTATCGCTGAGATGTTGAGGTTGTCAAAGTCATAAAGTCTCGGAGGTCTATCCTTGAATGGGATCAAATTGACAGCGGGATTTCTTGCAGCTTTCGTCAGTCACATGTCTCAAGGGTCAAGGACGAGAAGACAAGGATGTTGGAGATCATCTATTGATAGCCCAAATCCATGTGCATTGATATCGGAGATTATCGTTATCAAACTTTAAAAAAGATCAATATACAAATCACGAGTGAAAAGATGTGAAGATTATGATGAATAAATATATCTTCAACTCATTATTTTTGAATCGGGTGGACAACCGAAGTGATTGGCGTTGCTGGCCGAGGAAAACATCCCACATTTTCACCGTTGCACATGAAACCTCGCATCCTTCCCGTGTGCCGGTTTGACACACCACCATGCATATCACTAGGCAAGATCGGGTGTAATTTTGCTTCAAGTTGCCGCATTTTGCTTTTGGCTAAACTAGATGGGGAAATTCAGGATCGCCAGAGTAAACATTGAGCCTGTGGGGTACGTTGGAATCGAGATTCACGGCCATTGATGACCCCTTAAGGAGTGCATCTTAAGATCCCCCTGGCCCCAGGCAACAACACGCAATAACAATAATATCAGAAATCAATGCAATAAAAGCAACCAAGTTCTCCTTCATATTGCCTCAAAACCAATATCAGAATCCCTTGTTACCAGGGAAAGGGCGAATCAGACACGCTACCACGGGAAGTCGCGACAACACGGAGTAAATAAGATCTATTTCGCTTCTCCACACCAACTTCCTACACACACAACTTTTCTTGCTCTGTGTCTCTTTCTCCCCCAAGCTCTCCTGTGGCACAATTCAAGACACCTGTCACATTTTGGTCGCAAACCTCTACAACGCGTCTTAAACACAGAACCACATTTCCTGCAAGCCTGCCGAATCGAAACTCCAGCAATCATGTCGCTCCAGGCTGTGTACAAACAGTTCCTTGCGGCACCCAACTCTGCGCTTTTGGCCAGCAACGCGTCGCTCAACTATATCACCACTCTGGTCACGATCAATGGCTCCTCCGAAATCATCAAGCATCTCAATAACCAGACCCGCGAGCTCAAGAAGAAGGAGGAGAAGTACCTCGGCGTGGTTGAAGGCGGAGACGCGCTCGCCGTCGAGGTTCACACCACCTTGGAATTCCTCATGGGAGGTGGAGCATATCTGCCAAGCTTGGATGACAACTTCCTCGCAGATCGAGTGGTTACATTTCCGATTGTGAGTTTTCGCGCATTCACTATACTGACGTTGCTGACATGTACAGATTCACATTGTGAGCTTCGACGCAGATGGCAAGATTCAGCAGATTCGGTTGAGCTGGGACCAGGGATCTCTTCTCAAGTTGATTGATGTGATTGGAAAGACTGGACGAAACTGGCCGATTCGGGATGGAAAGGATCAGATCAAGTTGATTGCAAACAGTGTCAAGTCGACCGGAAAGGCATTGGCGGATGCACCTCCACCGGTAGAAGAGTCGGCATACAATCGATCCAGAGGAAATTCCACGAACGTTACGCGCGATCCACACGCTTCCCTGTCTCTCTTTGCTCCTCGCAGCACGACCATCGAAGAATCTCTACCTTCCGTTGTGGCGCCCAAGTCGTCCGCAAAGCCACCCCCACGCGATTATAATGAGTTGTTCGGAGGACAAGATAGTCACGTTGAGGCGCCAGAAGAGCGGTCAGAGTCCCCATCAAAAGCTATCGCTCCCAAGCTTGGTGCAGGAAAGAACTACGGACCATCACGACTTTTCGATACAGAATCAGCGGCAGAAACCATGTCAGGCGCGAACAAGGAAAAGATGTATCGTCCCAATGCTGCCAGATACCAGCATTTTGACTTTGGTGATGGAGAGGAGGTCGAACAAAAGAAGCCGGTAATCGATGCCAACAAGCATTCCAGCCAATGGAATTTCGACGACTTCATGACTCCACAGAAGGCTGTGCCGTCCAAGGTTCTGCGTACCAATGACGTTCGTCACTGGGGAAATAGCGATGATGAAGTTGTTGACAGTCCTATCAAGGTCAAGAAGGTCGACAAGCCACGAAAGGATGCCGAAACACATTTCGAATTTGTCGACGATGGAACACCTGATGGAGAACGACGTGCTCCCGGCCGTCCTCGAGGACAAGGACAGAATAATGGACTTGGTCTTTACAAGGATAATCTGTTTGACGAGGAGACTGGTGCTGCAGCAGTTGGCAACGACCCAGTACCAAACCTGGCCAATGTCAAGGATCGACGCAAGGATTTTGACCCTCATTTCACGATGACTGATGATTCTCCAGCATCGAAGCCAGCAGCTCAAGCAGTTCCTGAAAATAAGGCCAAGGTTGTGAAGATGATGGATGCCAATTGGGACACCTATGATCAATCACCAAGCCAAAAGGAGAACGGCACCATTCCCAACAAGGGCATCACCATTGCAGGTGATGGCATGGGTGGAAAGAAGGGTCCTCTGTCCGAAGCTACCAACATCATGAGCCACCGAAATGACAACCCTAAGGGTATCAATACTGCTGGTGATGGAATGGGCGGTAAGAAGGGATCCGGACGAACATGGGGCTTCGGTGACGATTCCGACGGCGAAGAATCCGGTGGTGTCAACAAGCCAGGTAAATTCAGAACCGGCAAGACACAAGGAAAGGCCCAAGCTACCGGAGGCGATTTCTGGGATTTCTAAATGGAGTTCCTCGACAGTGGAAGGAAGTGGAGGATTCACGGCTGGATAATGTGTAATGCGGTACGAGCTTTATGAACAGCATCACATCATGGCACTGCTTTTCTTTTTGTTTTTGTCATTGGACGCGACGTCTTTCCTTGTCTTTTCGTTGAGTGTTGTGCGAGTCGGCGAATGATATCCTTCCTCGTTGGATGAAGGATTTGTGGATATGGATACGAAGATGCGGTTGGAGAAAACAAAAGCGTTGGGAGGAGGGGGTGGATGCTTGTATGTTATGTTGGTGTTATGATATCTGATGGTAGTATTAGAATGAATGAATTGAGTATCATACATGATGAGACTGTTTGCTGTGTCGGGTGGGTTTGCGCTTGGCTTCGAAATGCGCTGGATACAAGTCACGTGATGACCTACGAGAAGAGAGTTTCCATCCAATGAGCAGTAATCCTGCAGCCATTTTGAAATCCCTTCTTTCTTTCATCCCAGTGGACTCACTCTTTCCTCCCAGGTTCGTTCCGGGCGAGACAAGACACGTCATGTCTCACTGAACTTGGACATTTGGATCATTTTTTCCTCGTTCTTCTACAACTTCGTCTTCTTTTCTGGATAGGTATGGGTTTGGAGTTCTTTGAATATATATATTTCTTCGTGTGTGTACGGAATTCTGGGTACGAAGATAAGTTAAGGAGATAGTTCAGCGTTTCGATTGTTTAGTATTAGTTGGCAGATTTTTGGACATTGAGGATGAGGATGAGGATGGTTGGAAAGTGAGAGTATGTAGGGGGAGTTGTGGCGTCGAATGAACATAAAGTCAAAGAAGAAGGTGTCTTTTTGTGTCTTTTTTAATGGGGAATATGAACGCGGCGATGGTTGAGGGGAGGAATTGTTGGGTGTTATTTGTTTGTGGATGTTGTAGGAAATGATGCTCTGCTTCTTCCTCAAATAGGTACTGAGATCGTGGCATAAAAGCGATGCGGCTGCAGGGCTCTGTTCGCTGGAAAAGTGATCTCCAAGGCTGCATAGCACGCTGTGAGCAGCATCATTAGTGGTTATGTTACCTGAAGGTTCGGTGAATCATGCGTGGTCTCGCTAAATGGTGCTTCGAGGGCATCGTGGCTGACGTTGATTAAGCTTTACGGTCCCCAGAGCTACAGGGTGTAACTTCGTAAGTTTCTGACAGCGCAGCGCATCTAGTTTAGTGTGTCTGTACTGGGGCATTAAGCCCTTCGGGTATTTCTACAGCGCTTCTTCACTGAATTTCAGGGGACTGAAAGCTCACATTCCCTGTGAGTGCACCACCCTCTGCAGCAATCTCTGTACTGTTGTCGAATTGATTTCTTGTACTTATGGTCTTTGAAAGATTGTCTTGAGCACAGTTTTTACTAAAGTGGACTCGAATAATTTCGGCATCCGCGAAACCACCCCCCTTTGCCTTGGATATGACTGGACTCTCTTCCGTTGCTCTTCTCTTTGAATCGCTTACTGGGCTGCTGAATCCAATTTTTACATTCCAAAGTGTAGTTTTCCTACGAGGCTCTCAACCATCTCTTCTGCCTCACATACCAAGCTGCAACACTAACCGTGCTACCAATCATACAAGACCCCATGAAAAGGACCACCGCCTTGTATTTCATCGCTCCATAACTCTCTTTTGCAGTAAATGGCAGAATCAAACCCGCACTTATCGGGCCTGCCACCACATTCCCAATTCCCTTGCCGGCACAGAACAAGCTAAAGGTTGCAAGTGCAGCAGTTGGTTCATTGCTTACTGCGCTTCCCATCCTTGCCCACATCGCGACATAACCTGCTCCGAAGAATCCATACACCAAGGAGAAAACGATGAGAACGGCTAGCGACCGTGCCAGGCCCCAGAGCGTCAGAGATGCAATTGCTGATACAATCGTTGATATCATGATGAGGAGGTTCAAGTTCAATCTGTGATCGGATAGATAGCCAAAGCTGATCTGACCCATGACTTGCGAGATACTGAGTAGAGCCAACAACAGCGCGCCCTGAGATAAGTTGAGTCCGATAGAGACTGCGTATGACGGGAGGTAAAGTGATGGGAAGAAGTATCCGAGGCCTTGCATCAAGTTTGATGCACAATATACCCAAAACAAAGGTTTCTTCAAACAACTCCAATCGGTTCGTCCAGCAGTGCTGTGTACCGAAGGTGGTAAGCGGCCTTTCAGAAGCGGTAACAAGGGGCCTGTTAGCACTGCCAAGCCGATAGCAATGGCCCGAAGTGTGGTGGGGTATCCGTATCTGTGTAGCATGGCTTCGACCGCGAATGGCATCATGATACCAGATATTCCTGAAGATGCACATAGAATCCCATACGCCATTCCTCTTCGCTCGATCCAGAATTCGTTCACGAAGCTCAAGATAGGGTAGTAGAAGATCAAGAATCCCACACCGTACATAACGCCTTGTGTGAAGATGAGGGCACCGAGAGTTGTGGAGAAGGACCCTGCTGCAAGTCCTCCTAGGCAAAGAGGCCCTGGATTCATCAGTGAAATGGCCCACGTGACTCTCAAAGAAGGGTATTCTCACAGCCAGCAAAGATCATTTGTCTTTGGTATCTAGAGTACCGTTTTATCAAAGGAATAACAAGCGGTGCTCCAAGGTACGAGATCCCAGATGCCACGGTACCTACAATAGGAATGTACGGATCGTTTGCAAATTGCGGAAGGCTGGAGTAGTAATTCTGGAAAACTCCAAATGAGAGAGGAAAGCCTTGATGTTCATCTGTTAGCAGCTACGTTATACGATCGTGGCAAGTTTTACCCCAGAAAAGAGCTTCGAAGACGAATGCTGCAGCAAGAAGCCTCCAGGCTGCTGCTCCACGATCCACTGGCTCTAGGTATTGCTGGACGTCTCTGTTATGTTGTGAAGCTTCATTTTGGCTCAAGTGAGAGGGTTCGGGGTCAACGTAGAATTGATCAAGCTGGTGGGGTTGTTGCCGAGGCCATTGTTGAAGCTCTACCGAGGGAGTGGTGATTGTGGAGCTCATTTTCGTCGAACGAAACTTAGAAGCTTGATTTCAAGAATCCAAGACTCACTTTGAGTTCCTGAGATGATGCAAATGAGTTGTATTATGAATCAACTTTTTCTTCCTTGTGCACCTGGCATCTGATACCTACTAGGTAGGTCAGTCAGCTTGCCGCTGTTGCAACCGGTCGTCTAGTAGGACAAAACCTCACGACCCAAAAAGCCTCGGCTCGGCTCCCAACACAGAATAATGATTTTCCACTCTTGTGACTGTGCATAAACTCACTTGATGCATCTTTCAGAAAAGAATTCAGAGTATTTTAAATTTCGCAATTTCTTGCTCCATTGAAGTACGGTCTTTTCTATGCTTTTAGCATTCACATACTGTTCGCTTAAGCAAGCCTTCGGAATCTCTTACGGACTTGATGCATTTATATTTATTTTGTTCGTTCAGGTTTCACTCTTATCTTAAGAAGATAAGAACTTTGATACAGTCTCTCCGCTCAATAATGTGCGATATGTTTCAATATACAGTATTCCAATCACTTCATCCTTTCTGATCGTTGCTATGGATCCAGCGACCATTCTAGCCATCACAGGAGCGTGCGTAGGAATCACTCGCAACGCAGCCAGTTTCGTAACGGGTTTGAACGATCTTATTGTCAGATTTCGAGATGTGGAGCTTGACCTTTCCGCAATTGAAGCTCAGACCGGCGTGCTGGGCCTGGTCTCGGAACGTCTTCGTCTCTGGATCAATATCTATCAGGATGAGTTAAGTGACATAGAGTGGACGAGGCTGTGGGAATGTGTCTACAAATTGCGAGCAACTAGTCAGAGCCCTGTCGAATGCCACTGATCGCGTGGGAAGAACATCTATCCCAGGCGCGACTGGAGTGCAACGCAGGAAGCTCAGTATCTGGAAAAGAGGGCAAGCACTCTTCGCCCAGCCACAACTGCAACGATACGCAAGAGCACTTGAGCAGCAGGGCAATGCCGTGAATGCATTTCTTCAAGTTTTTCAAAGGTAAGCTTTTCAAGTCAAAGAGATGCTTATGCGCCGTCGCTAAGGGTGTCAGCACTACACGACTCCAAAGACCTGCCGCCTTGCAAAATAAAAGGACCAGTATTATCATCGATGGAGCAATTAGCTCTGCTTCTAAAACATCTGCTGAGATTATGGCTTGGCTTCAACAAGTAGACACTGATGAAGGTACCGGTTCAGATAGAGATTCGGGCTTTTTCCAAGACACCGCCTCAAATGCCTCTTCCAACCGTAGTTCCACTACAGTTTCGATCAACACTGAGTCTCTTCTGACGCACCCTAGTCAATTGACTCCTCTACATATCCCTCACTTATCCGACGGAATTTATGACAGGGACCATCGGCAGCGGGGACATATAACGCGACGCGCATTTCCTAGGCCATACACCACACATAGGCGCGTTCCTGATCCCAGATCGAACTCTTCGAATCTTAATCAGAATGTTCGACATCGCGCAGCTCCCGAAGATCCAGGAGGAGATGATAGCCCTCCGTCATCAGATTCAGACGACAGCGACAATGTGACAACAGTTAGTTATATGCGGTCATCAGATTTAGACGACAGCGACAGCGTGACAACAGTCAGTTATATGCGGACTCGAGAAACGTCACCAAGCCGCCAAGGAGACTCCCCATCAACCAGTAGTACAGCGCGTACGGAATCCGTGATCAACTGCAACGGATGAGTATTGCCTCTTCGCCGTTTCACCTAAATCAACAACCTGCTGACCCGATGGCCGAAAACATTCACAGTGATCTTGTAAGACTGCAAGAAATCATGTTGGAACTTCGCCGTAACAACAACAGCATTCCAACTGCACTAGAAGCCCAGATAGAACGATTATTCAACCAGATCCGGGATAATCTGCGCGTGTTCGGGAATGAAGACGAACAAATTCTCCGAGGATCAAATATCCATAGCAGAAATGCTTCGGGCGAAACTGCACTTCATATCGCTGCAAAGAAGCGACCTGTGGACATTGCTGCGATTCGAAGATTCCTCAACCTTGGTGCGTCCGCATTACTTAAGGATTATCAACTCAATACGCCTCTACTCTCTCTCGTCTCGACTAAGTACGATTGGAACGATGACTCTGGAGATGCTGTCTCTTTGCTGCTCAATGCAGGAGTAGATATTAATGCAAGGCCTAACAACGGATGGACAGCTCTAAGTCGAGTAACAGATGATATGGACACCAGAACCTTTGGGATCCTTCTCGAAAGTGGTGCGGATGTTAACACAACAACGCCAGACCTCATGACGCCTTTACACAGAGCTGCAGAAAGGCCCTCGCTATACGGAGTAGAACTCTTGTTATCTCGCTCTGCCGATCCCAACGCAATTTCGCAAGGCGGCGAAACTCCGCTGAGCCTGGTGTGTCAACTCAGCTGCGCGCATGAAAGAGCACAAGCAACTATAGTTGAAAAGTTACTTACCGCCGGAGCGAGGCTAGACGCTGGCCCAGCTGGGGCAAAGCGGCCGCTGGATGCAGTGATCAAGGCGTTGAAAAGCAAAGAGCTCACCCTGAAACTTTTCAGGTGGAATTCAGGTGACATGCCCTCGTTCATTTGGGCACGGAGTGCGGTGGAAAACTCCATGTACACGATCCTCGTTCTACTTGAGCATTTGAACACAGTCACGCTACACTATACGACTCGTACTGCGGTTCAAAGTATGTATGTCTTCAGGCCAATGAGCAATCTTGAGTCTATACCCATTTCCGACTTACGACGTCGATTCAAGCAACGAATTGGAGAGATTGTGGTCCTTAGTAACAGACAGCTACAGCTATACGATGATTTGAACGATGGCCCCCAGTGGGATACAACTGGCCATGGCCAAATGAGCCGATGTTCTATTCGAAGGTACCTAGCCAATGGTTTAGATAGTAGTGTATTGGAGCTAATTCTCTTTATAGATCGTGAGGCCTCTTTATGCCTCGATGTTTGAGCCAGATGATGTGCTTGGGTCAGCCGAGTATGTCATATCCGCAGGTTATTTAACACGTGCAGAACTCTCAAGAGACAAGATCGGATAATTAATGATGCTCCATGCGTAAGGTGCTCTGTCGCTCGTTCTGGGGGAAATTCTACTCTTGATGACACGGGATAGAGTTTTCGATTGCTAGCCAGTCTTCCATCTCTTACGAATCTCCATTCCTTTCATCCACTCTAAAATCTCTGTAGAGGTCAGTGAATGAACGATATAATTCGTGCTTTAGTCCCAAGTTGAGGTCACGTGGCCCGGATTTCACTTCATCTCTCCAAGGCTCACCTAGTCTAGCTAGGAGTCGTAATGAGGACGAAGTCGCTGTATATCTGCTAGCAGTCACATATCACGTTATTTCATTCCCTGTGTTCATGCTTCATCATTGGTTCTAGCATTTTGTCTTTTTGAAAATCTTCATTTTCACTCATTGTCCCTCCAATAATTCACGGGTACTCCACCTTCATTCCCGTTCTCATCTCTAGCCCACCACTCTCCGAGTTGGCCGAGAGCTTTGAAGGCCGAGGACCCTGTGTCCGTGCTCCTCGAAACTAGTGATGACGGCCTACACGCAGGTCTAGACTTGGGAGTATTGCAGTTGCAAGCAAATTTGAAACAGCTGATAGTGTATAGATAGAAGTCTCAATAATATCACAGAGTTCATCACTTTTTGAAATTTAGAAACTAGATTATCTTCCCGGGGTTGTGTAATTCTTACATGACTCAGCACCAACTATGCTAAGTCTAGCAGCCATCGCGAAGGTCATGATCAGCTCGAAATGTTAGTAATAGACTGTATACTTCTGGCTGTTCGTTGTAGTCTATTCTTTCACGTGACCTATAAGACCTTACATTTCTTTTTATCTCTCTTGGATCTTCGTCTCGCACTCTCCGCTTTAGACTCACATAGTGAACAACGAGTTGGTAGTACTTGGTGCTCATGTACATAATCATCGCACATACTCGCTAGCGAGTAAGCGTACTTGCCATGAACGTCAGCAACAGAAGGGCAAAGCTGGGTTTCCCGACTAGTGTGAAGACAACTATACTTGATGCAAGTACGTCGACACATTGCAGATTCTACAACCAGTTGTAGGGCTTTTTTGTTGAAGTATTGTGGAGCGAGGATTGGCAGGGCATGCTTTCGGAAATTGTGTCAGCCAGAAGCGATTCAAAACCACCTCTCAGTTTATAAGCCTTTGGATGATGCCCTGTTCTTTAGCTCCACCGTAGTATTGACCCAAATTATGATGCTCTAACCATAGATCCGACGAACTCCGACTTGGTATGGAATCTACCTCACTGTTGCTCTCTCAAGCGACTGTTTCTTCTCTCATCATTCTGTCATTAGAATCAAGGCCTTACAACAAACCTGGAAAGTATCTAAAGAGCCGAAATGTCATCATATCTCATACATCCTTTACTTTGACTCCTACTGACCAAGAATAGAGTATATTTCTTTCTATTTAGGCCGTTTAAGCTTTCGTTGAGATTACATTTCTTTGGGGACCACAAAGACAGAGACTTTATGTTGTTCTTCAAACCCTCTCGACACAAAGAGATTTAAATATTCTTTGCTTGCCTTGAATTCAAAGAAAGAGCTTTCAACAAAAGCCTTGTATATCACAATGCAATTGTTATGATAGAACAGCTTCTCTGGATGATGTTCATCTGCTATAGAGGTCGCCCAATTCTCTCGATCCTGGTCCATCACTCATCATCAACACATTCCACTACCTGAATATACCAGACAACTATCGAATCGAACTTGCCAATCTATCAAAACACAAAACTTTCAACGCCTTACCGTCCCCACCAACTCTACCTCATCTTTAAAATGGAGCGTATTACTATCGCAGAACTTTTCACGTGCGGGCATGTCGGATTAAGCTCGGTAGTTCCTTCGTCTCGTTCTTCGCTCCTTTCTCGTAAGTTATGGTCGCGCGTCCGTAGTGTCGCCGCCACGCAAGATATCTCAGACTCACAGCAGATTGAACGAAATGTGGCCTGTTCTAAGTGCCAAGACCAAGAGCGCCGGCGACAAGCCGAGATAGATCGACAAAATCTGTTTTGTGAAAGCAATTTCTGGATAACCATCCACAAAGCGCATGAAGAGACTCAAGGAAATACCTTTCCAGCTGACGAGTGTAGCGATTGCGCACACCAGCGACAACTGTACTCTCTCCTCTGCGAAGGAACAGATGGAACAGAGAGCTCGAACTCAGACTCGTTATTTACCTCGCCCTCTGCCACTTCAAAAATCATATCCGACCAGTCCTCCACGTCGTCGCTAAACTCAGAAGAAGGGAGACAGATCGACGAATTTTCGGGTATGTCCTCGTATTCCACCACACTAAGCGAAAGCTGGGAGTCATTCCTGTCAGATCCTCGGAATGTACTCGTTCTCGAGCCAAGCTCTCCTCCACGACGCGTCGTTGACCCGGGAACTGTAGAAGGTCAAGCTGAGGTGTCCAACACTTCTTACCGGGGCCGTCAAATCATTGACCCCGGCACAGAAGAGGGGACTGAAAGACTCGAGAGGATTCGCACTCATTTCAAGATCCCGGAAGGCGTCCCGCTTTCCGAGCTGCCAGAGCACATTCCGACAGAGCGAGACATCATTAACCCTCTGTCTATTGATCTCACCCCCGAGATGCTAGGCTTTCGAGCACTACTCCAAGAACAAGAGACTCTAGACGCAGAGTATGTCGAGGAAGCCTCCAACTATGACTTACCAGGTAGCCCTGATATCCAAGGCGAAGAAGATGCGACCGAAACCAATTCAAATTCTGCAGACGATGATGCCATAGATGCTCTCTTCGATGACATCTACTCATCATATGGTGGCAAAGAAGAAGATTCAGCACCAGTAGATACCCTGAGTCCAACCACTACTCTAGAGTCAACTGCTCTCGAGCCAGATACTCTTGCATCAGCATCCACTTCACCCGAACTAGTTTCTGTGGAGGAAACCACCCCCGAGAGAAATATTGAAGAATCGTCTACGACTCCCGAGCCTGTCGCTACTCTCGCAACTGCTCCTCTCAGACCCATTACTCCTATTAAACGAACTTCTACTGTCAAGCCAACCTCTACTCGCAAGCCGGCTATTCCCAAACCAACTGCTGTGCCTATTAGAAAACCAGCAGCTGTAAAGGCGGGTCCACCGAAAGCAGCTTGGAAATAAGCACAATATGTAAAGAATGGTTGCTCAACATGGAGAAGGTAAGTCCTCACAGTATCTCTTGATCTCCTTAAGGCAAGTAACAGTCTGGGTCAGAGGTAAGTCAATTCCACGCTGGGCCGTGATGAGCTAAAATAAAATGTGTTAAAACCCTGTCAATCTCAGTTTCTTTGTTCCATAATGTGATATTCTTATTCTTGATGCTAACTATGAGTGTGAGAGAAAATTATCCAATGCTATACAGTACCTTAGAAATTGTCCGATCCCCTCCCCACTTTCTTATTACTACGATTTGGCTCCTTTTGGACACGATGACATACAACATTCTTATGAAGTAGCTTGGAAGTTGTTATAGGATACCTGGTACCGACTCCTAGATCTTGATAAGGGAATCCTCCAATGCTTTGTTAGGCCCAGGGTCTAGACCAGAAACCTCCTTCGCCGCTTCTGTCAGTGGCTTGTTTCTCAGACAATAACAGACTCGCCATTCCTTTGTTTTGAAGGGTTATTGCTTGCAATTATCTCACGATGTAGAATGACACAGTATGACGACTTCGATCACGAACGTGCTAATTATAGTTGAGTGAAAGAACAGTACGAAAGTACCACCAGTCAATCCACAAAGACTTAACATTGATCCTTCAGGTTCGTCTTCGAGACTTTGATGGACGTCGTACTTGCAGCTTCCAGCCGCGTACAAAGGTTACGATGCTTATATGAACCGTCCTTCGAATAATATTAGCATCCTCTCAATTATCTGAATATATCTCACTAGTTCACAGTTGTTGAAAATCGCAGCTACCAACATCATCAGATAATATCACAATGCACCTCACAAGTTTCTTTGCTTTTGCTCTTCTTTCTCTTCTACGGGGGGCCTCAGCAAGTATCTACAACATCACCTTTCCTGCGACTGTGGAGGTCCATAAGCAGTTCAATGTCACTCTCTTGACAGAAGGCAACATCCAGACCTCGCAGGACGTCGTTGTTGTGTTTGGTCTCCAGCCCGGGAGTGGACTTGAAGGATCATTGGGTTACTACAAGCTCACAACCCACTCATTAGGGCCAGCGGTCTCGAATGTCGAGTACCCAATTGTTTTCAAGGCCATCCTTCCTCCTAACTTTCCAAGCACAAATGCGAAGTACCCTGTGACCGCGACTGTGTTCAGTCTTCTGGGAACCTATAACACTCCGTCCTTTGCTACATTCTCAGATACTGTTAGTACTACCGGATATTGATTGAAGAAGAATGTTCCTCTACACGAGAGATGTGGAAGTTGTGTTGGGAGGAGACGAAGGTTGCCGCAGAATCTTAGATTTGTACATAAATATGGGAGAGTTCACCGTTCAAAGAAACCACCTCGAATTTCATCTTTCTTTAATGTACCCGAATTGGAGTAATTAAAAGCTTGTCTTGGCCTGAGAATATGGATTTGTAACATTAAAGTCGAAAGACGACATCTGTGTTGACTCGGGAGGTGAATAGTTGTGTGACATCCTCCTGCAAACATCAGAACAACAAATTGTTTCTTGCGGGACTCTTTCTATGATACAAATCATCACTTACTACGTGCCATTCATCCTCGTGCCGATGGCATATATCACGTGATCAGTGTCAAAAGTCTTCCCGAGGTCGATATTTCAACTTCTCGAAACTTTGAAGAAGGAGCAAAGAGACACATGGAAAAGAGAAAAAGAAAGGATAGAAGTATCTCCTTCAAGCCGAATTTGACGTCAATGGAACTCAAGTCTCTTGATGCAGGATGGGCACTACCACGTGCACAATGATACACGTGACTATCTGTCGAGCTCTTGTATACATAGGTTCCTTGGAGCTAGGTAATGAAAATGATGCAGATATCAGATGTGCTCGAAATGTTTGGCATTGTATCTCTGAACCTTTGAAATATTTTGCCAAGTCTCGGTTCGGACAATTGTTCCCCTGAATTTAAGCGAGAAACGCTGGCAACACAATAGCAAGCAACTATTGTCTGTTGAGAATGATCAGAACTCGTTAAAAAAATTCCATATATTTCTGATTGTTCTCTGATTGTTTCAGTCCGCTGCCGGCCCTGCGACGAAAAAGAAGAAGAAGAACGTGCCATCACCACCACCCCCTCCTCAAGCCTCGGTGGCTGCTACAGAGCCCACCAGGCGTGTCACCAGATCTGTTCTGCCGCCCCATCCAAGCCACCACCTGCACCAGCTCAGCCAAAGACCACAAAGCGTGGCACAAAAAAGGTTGTCAAGAAGGAAGAGAAAGTGGTCGCCGGCCTTTTCAAGTCAGCACCACCACCACCGGAGGCTCCCCCAGCAGCCATCCCCAAGCCCACCAAGCGTGCTTCTAAGCGCAAGGCTCCTGAGGAGCATGAGTCTGTCGTTGCTGGTCCTTCGGAGCCGGCTCAACCACCATCGAAGAAGAGAAAGGCCGACCCCAAAGGAAAGGGCAAAGCCGTTGAGCTTCCTGGGGAGGGGGAGAAGCAGCCAGGGGAGATGGTTTGTCACTTTCAATTCCAACGTTCGAAAATCAACTAACATTTCATAGTCAACTGTCAAGGCTGACTCTGTGCTGACTTCTCCTTCTGCTCCCGTCTCTGCGTTGAAGACCCGTTCCGGCCGGGCACTCAGCAATAAGGGAAAGGGAAAGGAGGTTGCAGCTCCACCCATGAAGCCCTACGCCGAGGCCGCGGCTTCAGCGATGGCTAGCAGTGTCTCTGCAGATGAGAATGGCGAAAAGAATGAGGTTCGCCCCTCATCCTCTCGGTTCCCTGTCTTAGGGGCCGATGAGGCGCCATCCCCAACCTTGCAAGTTGGGCCAGTATTCGGCACTGGTAATCTGCAAGGCGCTGCGAACCATTCGTCTGTGCCAGAGCTGCAGCAAAGTCGTGAGGGCTCCCCTGTTCTTGAGAGAGGTGGTGACGATACTGTCACCAAATACGTCCACCAACATTGGCCAGTCCTCCCTCCACAACCAAAGTTGCCTCCGGCATATGTCTTTCCATCACACTTCACCAACGCACAATACGCTACTGAGATTCCTGCTGCCATCCCTGGCGGCCAGGTCTGGGACCACAACACGAACCGCCACGTCAACGTGGACCTAGATCTAATTAGCAAGTACTAGGGGGGAAGGGAGGATTGTTCTTGCGGTTGTGTTCTGGCGGCGGCTTTCGTTCTTTGGTATTCGGGGAGTTTGGGGGACGTTCATGCTTTGTCTTTGGGGGGTTGGAGTTGGGGAATAATTTCTTGCTTGTCTTTAACTTTGCTGTGCGGATGCTGGATATCCAGCAATGAACCTCTCTTTCCTGATCTTCGAGCTTTCAACCTTTGATCTCTCCTCGCTCTGTGATTTGTGATTCATCCTGTGATGTTTATTCCTCGCTTTCGATCTCGATATGGAGAAGAGAAATCGAGTTGTGGCTGAAGGCAACATTAGGATGAAAGACCGTTCTTCTCCAGATCATGAACTTCAGTACAGCAGGCCAGGATTGTGTCTTCTGCGTCATGATTTAGCTTAAAGACACAAGCAGCCGAAAGTGAACTTTGAAAGCCGGCCAATTTGCCACTTTACCACATCTTGTTCCCCCTTCCTGTACCCTTCCTTATGCCAAAGTAGCGTTTCTTATTGTACAATGGACTTCGGCTTTTTCATGGCTCTCACAATTTGCTGCTCTTTTTCCAGAAGGAACGTTCCAATGTTGTGGCATGCCGTGGTCTTTTTTGCAGTGAATATTACTGTTCCACCAAATGCTCACCATCACTCTCTCGTCATATTTCACTTTTCAAATGCACTTCATAGAATTGATCCCGCTTCAATTCGAATTTCAGAGAGTTACGGGGACTTGTTCGGCATTCCCGTTTTGGAATAGGAGTCGGCACTCGATGTCTTGGCGCTCTTAGTCTCTTCGTAATGTACGTCAAACTCGCAATCTTTCCCATCTAAGCTTAAATCTATTTTTGACAACGCACATAATATGACCGTCATTTCTCAAAATAATACGTGAAGTCTGGGGAAGTATTCCAAGAAGGGAAGTTGAGGCTCTGCGGCTGTCGGATCTTAGGTTTCTTTTGCCTCAAGATCTACATGACGTTGTCACAACCGTTTTCATTCTCGCAGCTGCATTCCCGATTGGGAAACCAACAATCAAGGCATCGTGAAAATGTACGTTGAGAACGGAAAGAAACACTCCGAGATGGGAGGTATAAAGCCTCGCTCTTTCCTCGACACAACAGATCTCATTCAGCAGCAACCATTCACATACTCTCGCTACCACATCTAAGTCAAAGATTTAAAAGAATACCAGATCTCATTACTTTCTATCCAACCAAGTTCATACAGATTTTGCAACATGGTCTCCTTCACCCTGTCAACCATCTTTCTTGGTCTCGCGGCCTTGAGCAGCGCCCTCCCATCAAGCAAACGCGAATACTCCAAGACAAAATTCGCATTCTCGCTCCAAGCTGAAGGCTACCCCGCCCTCTCACTCAACGCAGTGCAATCTGGCACTCTCGGAAACCTCGACTTGGTTTTCCAACGACCATCTGCCTATCCAGGCACACCAGCGTACTTCAACGGCACGATACTCGATTTTGACCTCAGTGATCCCAACCTCCCAAGCTCATACGGCATGTATTTTACGAACGTCGGAGACAACTATGGTGTCACTGTCCCGGTGACTGCTATTTATGCTGGTGGAAAAGAAGGATTCAGCATTTTGAACGATGGAACTCTTGCTGCTCCCATGGATGCTGCTTTGGAGCACTTCTTTGCTTGCAATGGGACTGTGAATGGCGAAGACATCCTGCAGCTGAAGTGGGGCGTTTTCGAGTCTAATGGCGAAAGCCCAGCAGGTTGCGTCGCTGCAACTTTGAACCAAGTTTTCAATGTCAAGGCGTAGGCAGGGGCAAGCAGGGATCGAAAGGGAGAAGTGACGGGGCCTGTTAGTCATCACCGCATTGTAGATAGTTTGGAAATTCTGTACATACTCGCCATAATTAATTGAAGGTTTGTTGTTGGTCTTTGCGTTGAAGTTTCTTGTTACCACCTACAATCCCAGCTTCTCATTTCCTTTCCTCACAGCTTCCTTCACCTCCTCCGTCATCGTACTCTCACTGACTTCCTTCCAGTCATCCATATCTTTCAATCTACTCTGCAGCGTGGCCTTAATCTATGCATGACCATCCACACCAAGCGGCAACCTCAATGGCAACTCCCCACTCCCTACCTTTCCGGCCACAACATCAAAAACTACTTCAACCACCCTAGCAGGATCAGATGTCTGCTTATCCATATCTCCCTCAAGCATGAACTTCTCCAATTGCCTCGTAGGGTATTTTTCGTCCGCATAGGCAGGATGTCTGGCGATCATTTTCAAGCTCGAAGTTCCGAAATTAGACTTCACTCCTCCAGGTTCAAGGATCAAGAAATTGATATTCCAATCTGGCGGTATTTCTTTGGAGAACGCTTCTGTGAAGCCTTCGAGTCCAAATTTGCTGTTTTGCATTAGCGAGTACAGGAGAATGGAGAGATATCGACAAACCTAGCATGGTAAAATGCATTCCCAGCAACGGCAACCTGACCTCCTAGACTACTGACCTGTATCACCAGACCTCCTTTTGGCTTTCCATCATTCCTCTTTCCGTTGACATCCCTCATAATCCTCACAGCCTCTTTGCTCATATCCACAACTCCCCAAAAGTTCGTATCAATCTCCTTTCTCGCTTCCTCGTCCGTCGCGTTCTCAGTGTCTCCAATCAACAAGTACCCCGCATTGTTGACCACAATATCGACATGACCGAACGTCTCGATAGCGGAAGCAAATGCAGCTTTGATGCTTGGAATTGATGTCACGTCCAAGGAGAGTTTGAGGACCTTGGACGAACTTGGGAGGTAGGAGAGTGAGGAAACGTTGCGTGCTGTGGCTACGATGTTATGGCCTTGGACGAGAATGTGCTTTGCGAATGCGGCTCCGAGTCCAGATGATGCTCCTGTAACTATTGAGAGAGGTTAGTAAGGAGTGTGAGAGGGTGTGGAAGCACGTGACGTACCAAGCCAGACAGTGTCCGGGCCAAATCTGGAAGGAGATGCCATGTTTGAGTAGAAAGGGGACTGAATGAGCTCAAGGATGATGCAGTTTCTTAAGAGTGAAAGTAAAGAGTCTTGCTTTCTATTTCTAAATTCTTATATCTTAGACTTTCTCCGCCGAACACGGTAAAGACCCATCATGATTTCAGATGTCAGCAAGTTGCAGTAATCCGGAAATCAGCCATTTCCAGCCCACTTCGTTCACAATATACATTATGTCTAGCTTCGGATACAAAGCATTAACTCCGTCTATATGTATACCGTTCATTATTTTAGATGATAGTAATGGACATCTGAGGTATCCATGTGGCGAATCAGAGATGCTCCGCCGACCATCCGCTCGCTTACGATTCAGGGGCGAGGACTTCACGTGATTCTCGATAGAGAAACTGTTTTTGTTTCTTGAAGAGACTGCAAGACCTGGTCATAGACTTGCTACTATCATCGGTCTAATAAACCCATCCTCGGGACACTGAACATGCGGCAGAAGATGTGCTTGTGCTAGCACTCCCACTGGCGAGACTTTTCACACAAAAATTGCTTTCACTTTTTTCCTGTGGTCAGAGAATGATAACTGTGTTATTAGTTCCTTGGACTTAATTGAATGACAAGCCAGCAAGGTTGAAAGCAGTTGTTTATTGTCACAGAAAGATGAATAGCAATTTGTTGTACTCACCACCAAGTCTGCAGCGAGACTCAACTCGGTAGTCTTAATCATGAATGACTTAGTATGAACCACGAGACAAAAAGGAAGAGATGAAGCTGTAGCACTAAGGACCCCGAGTTCCGACATCGAGAAAAGTTTTCTTCTTCGGTTCAAGAAGGTAAAGAAAATTTGTTGTTAATAGTCTCTATCGATGACAGCGCAAATCCCGCGAATAGCGCAGATCGCGCAATATTTGCTTCCAAGTCATATTCTTTGCGCGACACAGGATCACTACTCAGAACATTCTGTCTGTTAACAAACTTCACTATCGTCAATTGGAGTGCAATCTGCTAAGGTTTAAAGAAAATACCTACCTAGGTAGTCGAACGGGGAAGTCAGTTTAACGGGCACCGATCACGTGGTCTAGGCTTTCAGAGAAAAGTGCTCTTCGTTCGTTACACATCCCATATGTACAATTTCAATCTCTTTCAACAGATCAATACAGCTCAATCCGCAAGTACATCACGGCAACGCAAACCACGCCTCGCTAGCCGCCAAATGACTCGGCACAGAATGTCCCACGCCCTGAGCATAAATCCCCTCGACATTCGGTCCATAATCACTCATCGTATACCCCTTGTCAGGCGTATCCTTCTTCTCATCCGTAGCCGTCATACTCACCCCAAAGATGTTCGTCCATTGCTTCAACTCTTCCTGATAATTCTGCGGAGCAAGAGTAGTGTCAGCCGATCCGTGCCAGATCTGCATTCTTGGTCGAGTGCCGTTGTAGCCTGGATACATTGCTCGAGCCGTATCTCCCCACTTCTCTGGGGTGGCTGTAGACTGGCCACCCGAGCAGGCGTTGTTCCATTGATCGACTCCGCTGCCGACGAAACATCCTGCTGCTACGCCGGAGTAGAGAGACACTGCGGAGATCATCTCAGGGTAGGTGGCTGCTAGAACGTTGCTCATCATTGCTATTCAATCATCAGAAATTTCATCTCATCGCTAGCGGAGGACGCGTACCTCCAGATGATCCTCCAGTAACAAATACCCGGGTCGCATTGAGCATATATTTGTCAAGAGCGTACGTGATCATGTTGGCAATCGCATTCGAATCTCCACCGCCATTGTGAGAAAGCGAGGATTTGCTTGAGACATCCCAACATGTTCCGCTGTTGGGGCTGCTAGGCCAGCCTGTGATATATCCTCCTTTGTCTCATCCTCCAATCCACGGAATCTTCGAGTTTCTGGAATACGATTGTGCTGTTGATTGGCAAGAATGGATGACTACCACGAGGGCGTCTGACTTGACCGTATCGGGGACATACACCCACCTGTGTAGGATATGTCAGTTGTTTTGAAAAATCTAAAGGGTAGATGTGGGGCCCTTCATGTACTTACATCTGAGCTTTCGAAGTAGCAGTTCCTCCATAATTAGATACTTGAGTGATAGCAGCCGCAGAGATGACAGAAACACCCACCGCCAAGTTCGCAATCAGATTGAAAAGCTTCATGTTTCAAAAATGAATATCGGAACAAAGCCAAGGAACATCGGTGACACCCAATCCCAAACTCGGGAGCGAGACGAGAACATTTTGTATACCACGCGGCATCATTGTTCCACCTCGTCAAAATTTCTGATGAAAGTCCCTATATCAACTCATATATACTCCTCAGGCTGAAGAACGATGTGCCGAAAGTTAAGCTTTGCCCCTATTTAGCCGAGTGTGGGGATCCACACAACCCTAGTCCAGCATTTGAGGCTGAAGCTTATGAGAACGTTCCCTGCAGAACGTAGATTGTGTTTGTATTTATGAAACTACATTCAGTGTCTTTCTGGAAGATCCGCTGCTGGATTCGGAAGAGATACGGAAGTGAAGTGTCAGCTGGATTGAGATGGAAGGATATCCTGGCAAACACGCCACGCGGCGCCGATAGATTGAACACCAAGACTCTCGCAAGCGATGTGGGATCTCTTCTTCTCTCCTTGACGTTGATATCATTCTTGCTGTACGTCTTATCACCAATATGATCCAAGTGTTCGTGTTTGTCGCGATACTTCTGGGCTTGGTTTCAGCTCATGGAGGAACATCCAACTACACGGTGGATTGTATCTGGTACAGGGGGTAAGAGCATCATCATTCAACGTTCCATATTCGTGCGACATCTGCAGAAGCCATGAGCTGACTTCTCACAAGCTACTCACCGGACACACCAGCAGCAAATCAGGACGGCCAGCCATGGCTTGTAGGGAGGAAATGGATCACAATAGACCCCATCTTCCAACCAGACAATATGTCCTTACCATGCAACTACCCTGGTGATCCAGCACCTTCTTCGATTCCCATCACTGCTGGCGACAACATCACAGCAGTATATTACTACTGGCTCCACACAGTCGGTCCCATGGTCTTGTGGATGACAGACTGCGGCGATTCGTGCTCAACACTCAATCTTACCACTGCGAATTGGTTCAAGATCGCAGAACGAGGCTTGATATCGGGTACGATACAGACAGGAATGTGGGGACAGAGAGAATTCCAGAATTGGGACGGAACTCCCAATTTGTGGACCGAAACGATTCCGCAGGATTTGAAGCCTGGAGAGTACATCATCCGGCATGAGATAATTGCGTTGCATATCGCGAATAGGCCACAATTCTATCCCGAGTGTGCGCATTTGGTGGTGACTGGAAATGGGACTGCACTTCCGGAAAAGGAGTATTATGCCAAAATCCCAGGCGTTTGGAGCATGGATCGTGAGAAGCCCGAATAGTGAGAGCGGAATACGGTTACAGAAAGCTGATGATGGCAGAACCCGAGATCAACATCGACGTGTATGCGGCCAACGTCAGCAACCTCACGGTAAGTCATTAGTCCTATTCTCGCAAACAGGGTAGATAACTGACTGTAATTGAAGACATATACGATCCCTGGCCCACCAGTTTGGTTAGGTGCAAAGAGAAGCGGCGTGGATAGAGTTCTGGACGGATTCAAAGGTCCTTGAATAGGGCTTTGCCCCTCCGTAGATCAGTAGTATGTCCAATTGCAGACCAAACTTTTAGTATGCGCGCCGTTGAGATATCTCACTACTGGTGGTTATGTTGTGACTGGAGACGATCAGAAGAGAAGGGAAGCATAGCAGAAATTCTTATTCGAGGTATCAAGGCCTACCCAGCAAAGTGGGAAAGGCTCGACAGACACGTGACATCAAGAACGTTGACAACTTGCAAGCACAAAGGCGTTGTTGGTTCAAGGACAATCCTTTTGTGATCCATGTCAAAGAAATATTCCTTCATGCAGAGGTCCTACAACACTTCCTCAAAAGGAAGAAAGGGCCTTTGACATAGAACAATGATGAACATCTATTAATAACCTTGTTCAACAAACGCTTTATATTCAGCGCAATGAAGATTACTAGAGCAAAAGCACCCAAAAACCAGAACAATGCACACCAAACACCATATATGCACTCGCACAATCCCATTGTAATCCCTCGCTTCAAAAATCCATACCACAAGAACCTTCCACCCAAAACCAGAAACACCACTCAAACAACCGTAAGTCTTTCAACCCCAAACACAACAACTAAACAACGCCCGTTCAGCAGCAAATATGTGTATCACCACCATCACCTACCTCTGCCACCACCGCAGCGAAGAAAATATTCCCTGCCAAGCATACCAGCAAAGAGTCCGCGAAGCACAAAAATCGCACCGCAACCCATCGTTCTGGAAGTCACTCCTCTGTGGCGCCCCATCATCCTCTACTCGCTCAGTCCGCTGCACGCAGAAACCAGGTAAGCGATCCGTTTACAGCAAGTGTCCCAAGTGCGTTGATCGCGAGCAACAGGAACGAGCACGAGTTGACCGGGAGACGGAGATACGAGCCATGTTTGCACGGGATGCGCACAACGAGAGAGAGAAGCAGAGACTACAAGAGCGCAGGCGCTCGGATAGGAAAGCTGCTTTTAGGTGTAGTAAGTGTACGGCTGAGAGAAGGTGGCCAGATCAGATGAGTCGAGCTGCCAACGAAGGACTCTGCTGTGCTCGAGGCATTGACGAGTTTGCGGAGTTGGAGAAGGCCAATGGGTATCGTGCTCAGGCGCCTTCTAAGAAGACTGTTGCTGACAAGCCAAGAAAGGCACCAGTGCCGACTCGAGAGCAACGATTTCCAGAGCTGAGTTACATGACCAGCATGGAAAAGGTTCGAGAGGATGCCAAGGTAGCTGCAAACACATATGGCTGGGACAGAAGGCGACAAGGATCTGCGGACCTTGAGCCCAAGCTCGTCTCTTCCTATGTGAACGCTTCCGGTGCAAATCCCAACATCTTGGCCTCCGCCCCTCCTCCGGCCCAAAAGCAACCACACTTCGAGGAGCTAGGGATCGACTACACAGTCTGGCGTAAAATGCAAGATGTGAAGCTCGGAGCGCACGGTAGAATCCCACCAGCGCCGGATAAGCCACTACCAGTGCGTCCGCTAGCAACCAAATATCCTGGCCAAATCCCAAGAAAGCCACTTGCCTCTCGATCAGACTCTAGTCGACTTATGGTGAACACTAACGTCTCGCTACCTTCTTCAAGAGGCTCGAGAGGTCCAAGAGCTCCACCATCTCCAGTCTCGCCAGTAAGCCCCAGAAGCAAACCAAAGCCCAAACTTCAAAGAAGCAGTGCATCAATCATGAACGGCGAACTCTACGACATGCTTGACGACTCCCTGGCGGAGTGGAAGCAAGAGCCGATGCCGGAACCACGCTACAGATACTGAAAATAACACACCTAATGTCTGAGAAAGCAAGTATAGAAGCACGAACGTTCTCAATTTAGTAACATAATGAAACATTTGCATATCCGCATAACACAAAGAAATCCTTTGTTCCATATCTTGAATTCGCATTGTGACCCGTTGATCTATTTCTTTGACTGACTAATTTGAACAAAGCGTATTTTATTAGATGTCTCAGTCTTCGACTCTTTTCGGACGGTTGAATGCCAAGGGCTAGAAGGACCGGCAACGGGTAACGGTGCGTTCCTTTGCTTAGAGTTATCAGGCCACATTCCTCGAAATCTACCCCCATTCAGATGCGTGAACGTAATGCAGTATACATTCCTCAAATCTCAAGCCAACTTGCGGACATATCTCACAGGCTACGCTTACTTCGTGAAAGTTTTCGGATCGACTGCAACGAGGATTCTTTGCTCTGTATACCGAAGCTGTCCTGCACCTAAGCCAAAACTTGTCCGCTAAAATAACCTCAACAAGCAAGTCAAAACTCCCCATTTAAGTCTAGTGCTAACACACACCGAGACTTTCCCAGCTACCTTCGAACAAGACATGGTAGCCTTTTTGCATCACTTGGCCGCCAAAGTTGTGTCAGGCCTACAGTCTGCTCTAAGCCAAACATCATCACTGTTTCAGGGTGTAGCTTCAACAATTTCCTCAGGCGCAAAGTACGTTGCCAGTCAAACAACAACACTATTTCAGGGCGTAGCTTCTGCAATTTCCTCAAGCGCAAAGTACCTTATAAACCAAATATCATCACTAGCGCCATCGCCCACCACGACACAGATCCAGACTATCTTCGCAGCAGATAACACAGCGTTCAGCCTTCTTCAAGGAGTTCAAACCGACTGGGTTAATTGGGTGAACGCTAATTCAACCAATGGCCCTGCAGAGTTCGGAAGCGTAAATTTTGAAGGCACCATATATTACAACTTCGACATCCTCTCTGCTCAAATCGGAGCGTGGGCAGCGGCCAATGCCGCCACCGTAATACCGGCTGTGGCTGCGACGAAAGCTAGCCAGACTGTGGAAACAACGACTGCGCTCGCGAATGTTTTTTGGACTTCGGCACAAGCGGCACTTCCCATCGTAATGGTATGGTTGCCGATAGGCAGAACATGATAGCAGCTGGTCTGCAACCTAATGTTATTAACATTCGGAGTGCAATCATGACTCTTCAGGCAGTACCTGGTGTTCCTCCTGCATCGTTGGCTTCCAATGATACTTCTGTTTAAGGAGGACAAGTACCATATTTTCGCCATGAGGTTTGAAACCGTCGTATGTATATTGTGCAATGAAGGATTCAAGTAATTCTGCTCTCCCTTTGAAACGTGAATGAAGGCATAAAAGCGTTGCACTGCTGCTTGGCCTTGGCCGCTTAGCCATGCACAACGGAACATAATTTTGAAATCAAGGATGACTCAGTGACCGAACAACCTGAACTGGTGAACTTCTTCGGATTAGGACGAATCTGAATATTTGCCTCTTCCCAACTATGAACACAATATCATCACGCTCACTACCGCAAAGCATCGGATGAAAGAAAGTCGTCGCAAAAATAATATCATAGTGCTTGGTGGGGAGTTGAGTATTACGGCTGTGAAGGACAATACAAGCGCCTTGCACCATTCCATGCTCTTCAAATTGTAGCGGTTGCTGCTCCATCGAGTCTCCTGTTCCGCTCCTCTCTTTTGGTATTCTAACCAAATGTCCGTCTGCAATAATATCCATTCTCTCTTCCCCGACTCAGCCATCGCAGTGCCTTTATTCCATATCATCTTCGTGTTCATCTGAGTTCGCATATGCTCGTGGTTCTTTACTGTGCTTTGCCGTTCTTGACTGCTCCGTTAGGCTTCTCGGCCTTGAACTTCTTGATCTCCTTCTCCACCGCGAGATTAACCCTCTTCTGAAGCTCGGGTCTGTACCCAAAGACCTTGAATAAGAACTCCATGAAGACAAAGAAGGGTGCCAAGACCAAAGCTTGTAGGAGATTATCGAGAAGTGCTGGGGCTCTTCCTTCGTAGACACCATGCCCAACAAATTGTAAGATCCAGGAGACAATAAAGACCGCGATCGCGAATTGATTGGCACTTGATGTGTGTGCCGTAGTGAGGTGATTGGCATATGCAGTCCAGGAGATGATAATAGGAAGGAGACACGTTCCTGCGAAAGGCTCAAGAAGCATGTAGAATCCACTGTAGAGAACGGCGCCGATAGTGCCGGCGTTGGGAGGTAGGTAAGGGATCGTAAGCCATTCTGGCAGAGGGATCAAATTGGGAGAGTTTGTTGCCTGGAAATAATCATCAGCAAGATCCCTTTGAGGTGCTATGCATGGCGGCGTACAAGGAGTAAGCTGGTCGCTAGAATCAAAGGCACGCATGCCATATGAATGCCAATATTGACGGTGTTGTGGTGGTATGCGCCATACTATATGCCATCAGCGGATGCCAGATTCGTGCATAGGTGAAGTTGTCTTACGAAGCACAACTGCTTTTCCAGATCGAGAGACATTCTCAATACAGGGAAGAGTGAAAGGTGTCGACGTGTTGAGTTTCTTGACGAGGGGTTGAGGATCGTACGGGGTAGACGAGACGAGATGAAAGGTGGAGAGAGTCTATGAAGACCGTGCTTGCCGTACGATCATTACTGGCGTGACCGGGCAGCTTTTATGATCTCTGCGAGTATCAAAGGAAGTGTGTAGACGGCGAGATGGAAGTCCTTGGATGTTGCGGATGTTGATCGTATCATTCATTCATGACGCTTCTTGGATTATTTCCCGATTGTGTCACCGCATTTGCTGCAATGCATGTGCTTGCAACGCTTTTGCCTAGGTTCTTCCGGTTGCCGTGCTCATGAAATGCTACCGCTGCATGCCTGAGGCTACTTAGCGGCGGCGAAATTTCCATCACTAACGATAAAATCTCCCGGGAATTCTTGACCAAAGCGCGTCGCAACAACATCCCTTTGACTCGTCGGCGACCAGGTCCATATACCTCGTCCATAGACCCAACGAAGCATCGACTACCTTTGTGCGCTCTCTGTGACGATCTCAGAGAAGTGCCAGAGCGTTCAGTCTTTGCCCCGCCATTCATTTGAGCAGTGTAGGTCATTTTCGCTATCTGGGGCTCCTGCGCGCTCTGAACTGACAAGGACAGACTTCGTCAGTAGTCAAGCGCATTATATCTACAGGGTCAGAGCAGGTCTTGCGATCAGGAGCATTATATTCATGGGTCTAGAATAACGCGTTCTGAGGTTGCTGGTGGAAGAGTTCACTTTCGATCGCCTTCGATAGACGGCTTATTTTTGCCTCGACTCCTTCTTGTGCGAACCGCTCCCTCTTTGAGATTCTCCACCAACTCAAAGCATACATTCCCATAGTCACTACTGGCATTCTGGACAACATGTTCTTCCTATACAATCTTGAGCGTCAGGTCACCCTGCATCCATCATACTTTGGTCGGAATATGCATGAACTTGTGACAGGCAAGCTTTTGAAGGATGTAGAAGGAACTTGCACGGGCCGATACTTTATTATCACAATCATGGATGCCTTTAATATCTCTGAAGGACGTATCCTTCCAGGTAGCGGATTGGCGGAGTTCACGGTTGGATATCGCGCTGTTGTCTGGAGACCATTCAAGGGAGAGACTGTGAGAAATTGCTAGGAATGCATTTTCAAACCGGACTAACAAGTCATCTAGGTCGATGCGATTGTCACTTCAGTCAACCAGGTTGGCTTCTTTGCTGATGCTGGTCCCCTTCCACTCTTTGTCTCTGCGCATGTCAGTATCCCTCAAAACTGAAGATAAAATGCTGATAAAGACCCAGCTCATTCCCCCTGATATCAAGTTTGATCCCAATGCTACTCCACCTCAATTCACAAACAATGAGGACTCGGTCATCGAAGTCGGCACTCATGTTCGTGTTAAATTGATTGGTACGAGAGCAGAGGTTGGCGGCATGTATGCCATTGCTAGCATCAAAGAAGACTATCTTGGGTATTGACTGGCTCTCTCCTTAATTGCACACAAGTCTAATGCTGTTTAGGTGCTTGCAAGGCAATTGAGTGCGGAGTGGACGAGGAATCTGCATTGTCAAATTCGAGAGTTCTTTTGATAAAGGTAGCGAGATTTGGGTTAGTCCCATCGCATCGCACCACACCTGCCATACGGGTACTTCCGCCTTCGTCCCAAACTAGATCCGCCCACATATCATGATTGTCCAACACGATTGGGACTCGGAAGAGCGACATTCAACTTCCGGAATGAGACAAATTCTCAAGGAGTGGCATGAATGGAAATGATTTTGCAAAACCTCTCTCCCTTTAATGTTTGTGTGATATGGTGAGGTTTTACCCGTTTCGTCTTTGGTTCGACAGTGATACTTCGGCCTTAACCCATAAGCAGCATCGGGCCCAGAGAATAATAGGAGTCATACGAGACTATTCTAACCAAATAATGCATAAAGCCAGAGTCATCTATTGTTATCTAGACTAAGTCGATAGCTCTTCACACACTCAAAAATGGCAGCTCACTCCCTTCCCTCCTCATCCACCACAACTTGCTCACAAATCTCTCAAAACGACAACAAACACTGGCTTATTCAATCACCTTCCGAGAACTGGTTTCTCTATTCGATTCTATACAACTCTTTTCACAAGCAAATTCTGCATCCGGCATACTACTCAGAACTGCTTGTAATTCCTACTTTCTACTCATCCCAACACACTCCTGGAGATTGTGTAAGTACCTTCGCTGCAAATCTTTTGAGAAGTCGAACCTTCTCAATGAAGCCAGTCGATAGTTCAAATACGAACAACTCCCAACGACAATCAACGAACATCAGAACAACATTCAAACGCTGCCAACAATCCTTCAAATCAAGAGCACACGCCTATTTCCATCGACGGAGATTTTCGAATTTGAAGTTTGTGCGGAAAGCAAGAGAAACTCCTGGACAATGTAAGTTGTAGTCCCATGAGAATGGAACCCTATGATAGCGGAAATGCTAACAATGATGTGGTTAGCTCTTGAAAACCCAATACCCCTTTCAGAGCACGTGATCACACCTCGCTTCACAATGGCTTCGCCTTCATATGTTATGACCAGCTCGGTCTTCCAGCCCAAACGACAATCGCCAAACGCACACCTCCAAGTGCTTCGAAATTTAACGCAGTACAATAAACGCTTCTCTCCATACTTTTCGCCAGCTTTGGGAAACGCCTCGGATTCCTGGATTCGACACCGCGCCAAAAGCTATCGCAAAACCCGCATCTTGGAGCAAGAGATGAAATTTGCGCAAAAATTCGTAAACGATACGAATCGCTTATCGAGAGAGGACCAGAACGAGGTGGGAAGCCTTCGTCGAAAATACAGAATCCAAATCGACAAGATGGAAAGCTATAATCAACAATGGGTTATCGATTCCATCCAGACTGACAAAGTCTTGGAGGCAATGAAGCAGGATCTCGAGGAAATATATGAGCCTGACGAGAAAAGGGACATCACCGAGGCCCTCGAGTACCTATTGAATAAGGAGGGCAGAAGCCTTGAGGAATTGAAGCCCCTGAAGGATGCCGTTCAAGGAAGCGCATTCTGGCCCGCAGGATACGATTCCGATGAAGAGACTTGCTCAGATACATCCGAGCAAGAAACCCAACTCCACAAGAGTAACAGCACATCTCGCTTCTACATTGAAGATGAGATTTCCGACGATGACGACGATGACGATGAAGATGAGCATCTATACTCATTTCCGCTTCCGAAAACCATCTCCACAACACAACAAACCGCAACTATGCTTGACGAAACTTCTGTCGCCGAGATGCTCAAGCCAGACAACTTCAATTGGGCCGATGAAGAGGAAGACGACGATGAAGAGCTCTCATTCTCCACGACGCAGCAATCCGAGACTGCGGAGGAAAAATTCGAATATCTCGTCAATCACGTGTACGATACACTTCGCAACGACCTCGAGCATCTTCGATTCAGATTCCTACGACTGCAGACATTTAGCCCCGAATGGATCGCACAACAGATGGCACCCGTGACTTTCAACCCTGTGAACCACAAGTGTTCCTGGCTCGTCCGCCCGATGGCCATGTCGAAGAAGAACTTGAATCCTCCTCTGACTGGCATTCCGACCATTCGTCTCACAACTCCAGCTGGCCAACTCTGCGAACTGGAAGAAAGAGACTATTGTTTCGAAGGCCCAGAGTGGGCAGCGCATTTCGAAAAGCGTCGGGTTTCTGCCGCAGAAACCAGAGAACAGCTGAGGGCAATGGAAACATTCGACGAGAGAATCTCGAGAATGGAGGCAGAGGAATATTGGGAGCAAGTCCAGGCTCGGGACTATGAGAGAGATTGCGAGGAGCGTAGGAGACAATACGCCGCTATTGAGGCCATGGACGATGAAGAGGAGGAGGCCGAGTCATCCACAGAAGAAGACTCAGCAGAAGGTCCCTTCTTCCCAGTTGCACTTGACAATGGAGAAGGTTCTCAACTCTCCATCTCCCAAACCTTCGCCGACGAATCGCCACTTGACGATACCTTGGGCGACGTCCCATCCGAGAAAGAAGAGGAGAGCGTTACCGCCTCCTCTCAATCACAAATTAACACCACCGCCGCAGATTATCAGCCAACCGAAGCCACGGAAAACATTTCAAGAGCCACCACCCCAGACATGCTCGATGAAGCCGTCTTCGACGATATCTCAGTCTCCTCCTCTGTATCAAGCCTCCCAGAGAACGACGAGGATGACTGCGCAGAAGATCTCTTCGAGAACAACAAACCCACACCCGCCGCCTTGACATTCGACAGATACGAAGCAGTCAGCAAACTCAACACCCTAAAGAAACTCATCGCCATCAGAGTCCAACAACTCACCCGCTTCGCCCGCCAACTCGAAGAAAACGAGGCAGCGGAGTACGAAATCGCACACTTCGAAGCAAAGCGCGCAAAGAAGAAGTCAGGCTACATTGAGAGACTGCAATATGCCCTCGCATCACTCGATCTCAGAGCCCGCCTCGAAGATTCGATGATCCGCCATCAAGATAGTACCTCAATCAGCTACACCAACACCGTCCCCAACTCCGGCCCAGCAGAACTCCGCATCGTGGGACCGCTACTCACGACCATCCTCGCACACCCCTGGATCCTGGAACACGCTCCCCTCCTCATCCAGAACAACAAACACTACCGGAGCCACAAAGCCAAGGATCCATACCAAGGCCTCCGCTCACGAATGAAGACCATCTACTCGCTGAGCGACGTTCGCTATCGTAGCAGTTCCTTTGACTACCTTTGGACGAGACAATACGTCAAACGCACCGTCGAGGTCGAGAAAGATGAGAATTTAGCGGCGCTGGAGTTCATCACCATGGACGGGATCTGGGAGGCTCCATACGATAACCGGATCCGCCGCGCTGAGACTGCGGGTCGGGAGGCGAAAGCTGAGGAGTTGATTGAGGCGCGATTTCCGGCTAAGGCTGCGTGGATTGCGAAGAGGAGGGTGGAGGGCAAGTTTGTGGCGCTGGATATGGTGGGTGGATCGGGGGTAGCGGCTGGATATCGGAGGGGTTTGAAGATCTGGAAGGGGATGAAGTCCTTCTTGGGGTTTGGTGGCGTGAAGGCAGTGGAGCAGGAGGATGAGGAGGTTCGCGATGATGAGGTGGAGTGGTGAGAGTAGACCTTTTTCCCTTGGACTGTATTGTCTATAAGCAGCGAGGTTTTACTGGTGCTCGGGGATATGGGTGAATATGAGAGAGAGAACAAATGATCGTGAGATGCAGGATGATACAGGACGAGCAGTCCAACAAAGAATGATACCTATTTGCTTACTGAGTTTGATTCCTTCCCTTGTGATATCTTGTAGAGTGAATACGAGTGAATCTATATTTACCGTAAGTGAGAGAAGTGATGTGATTATATGGTATGCTGTGAATGGAAGGCGCCTTGTGAATGTGGTGGCCATTGCTCACGCGCTCGTGGGACGATGTCAATGAGCGATGGCTCACCTCTAGTCAAACGTTTGAAGTGTTTTCGCAGGAGAACACAGCTACGAACACTGATATTGGAGAATATTTGCTCTTTATCTACTCCTTCCCGACTTCAATTCAGCTGTTGGGTGTGCGGCGGAGGATGTCGTAGACAGATAGCAAGAAGCAGGAGTGTTGGAAGTAGCAGATGATGGTTTTGTCGAGTCTCTGAATGAAGGACGAGCAATCTCAAAGTATATCAGATGAGACAGGGAATTTGATAACGTAGATTGTTCTTTGGTCAATACATGATTCTCGGAGCCGATACAATGCTCACAGGGTGGTGGTTCCAATCTCCTTGCCGGACCTATTGCGAAGCTCAACAAAGGGCTCCCGCAATATGTATTGTACCTATGTAGTTCCATTGGTACCGGAGAAAGTCATTTATTTTTCAAATTCACGGGGAAATAGCGTTTTGCTCATAAATACCGTTTATGTGACAGCACGGTGGGAAGCTCAGTACGTAGACGAAGAATCGATTCGGCTATCTCTTAGAATCTAAAGGTAAGGAAGGAAGAAGGGAGTGGGAGCGCCAGAGCTTATATACGCCAGAGTGAAACATGCCTAAGCCCTAAGCCCGATTCGTTCTCAGGGAGGATCACGTGGAGGCTACCCAAGTGCTCACGCGATCCATGTCACAAGCGATTAGGGCAGGCGATTACTGCAGGCGATTACTGCAGGCGATTGGGCAGGCGATTCAGATCAGGGTGATCCAGGTGATCCGTAACAGCCCTGAAGGCTCTGTCCACACAGATCACTGTAAATCCGCCCAATTTAGTGGGTCTTCGCTATCGTGACAGGCTCTCAAGACCTGAAAATGATCGCTGTTAGGGTATAAATACGGGGCAATTACAGGTCAATTACGAAACGAGCCAATCAAAGCAGCTTACAGGGCTTGACTTAAGACCTTACAAGGCACCCGCCTGTACTTGCCATACTTTTGACCGCGTTCTCCGTAATGCTTGCTTCTTGCGGCCAGAGCTCGATACAACCCCACAGCTGAGTTACATCGTTGAACGGATAATATTTCCTTTTTTGTCAACGACATGTATGCCCTGCGCCCAGTTACAAGCGTGAGGCTACGTACCCAGCCTCGTTCAAAATGATCCTTCAAGCTGCCAATTCATCAGGCTGGCGGGGCCTGATATATATTCTCGATAATTCCCCGATGTATTTTGTTTATATTGTTCCTGTACACAATTTTAGTTGTTGCAGCACGCTGGGATACTGGCAACACTCTCGTTAGGCTAGCAAAACATGTTCTACATGGCTATGGACTGTTGAAATTTCGCACCAGTCTCCTTCCAATTCTACCTATCTTCTAGACGGGGGACATTTGGAGTGGCAACAAAGTCCCTCGTTCTCACAGTCAGTATGGATCCTGCAAGCATTGCTGGTCTCGTGGGAACTTGCGTGGCGATTGGATCTAGTGCGACGGGATTCATCAAAGGTCTCAACGACTTAAAAACTCGATATAAAGACGTCCAGATCAATTCACACGCTCTTATAACCCAGACAGCAGCAGTGCGAAGTGCAGTGAGCAGCATCCAGAGATGGCTCGCCCGGAATGGATCCCACTTGGGCAGAAAGGAGAGAAAGAGTGTCCGTGATTCGTTGGAAGCTTGTGGGATCATCATTCATTCAATGCTGGAGGGTGTGCGAGAGGTACTTGGAGAGCGCTCTAGAGGCTCGACACGATGGAAGTTCTGGGATAGGGTCAAGTTTCTCTGGGAACAGGATCAGATGGATCAATACGTAAGCCACTTATTCCCATCCAAAATGCTACTTTTTTGTATGAAAATTCCCAGGGGTGAGGGTTGTCTTAGGAGCAGCAAACGGAATAACAAACGGATGCAACTGCTAAGACAGCCCTTAACCCCGAGAGTTCTTACACTGTTTTTCAGCTTCTATAGTGCTAACTTGTGGGAGGCGGTGCGCCTCGATCATCAAGTTGCAGCCCTGTCGCTACACCTCCAAGCTTTGCATCTGTGAGTATCTATCCCACTTTGAGAATTTAAGCTGACGAGGAAGCCCGGATTCATCTGCGAGACGAGAAAGACTTCGAAGTCCTGAAGGCAGAGCTATTATTCGAAACGGACTCGCTGCAGCCTCCTCGATTGCCGAATCGCTACATTCAGGCTCGGCAGCCAGCCTGATACGCTCAAATCAACCCTTGGTCGATCGTGAGCGCGAGCCTTTCGCGCTTGGTGCATTGACTGCCAAAAATCTGGCAGTTGTTGAACAAGAAGATTCGGAATCGCCCGGAAGTGGGAACGCTGGCCCGAGCAACGAGGTCGATGAAGCTACACTACAGCATGGGAAGAAGGAAGACAAGGGGAAACAACGCGAGGTTGCGCCTGAATCGATCCTCCTAGGGCGTGCTAAGTCCCAGGACACTAGTGACATTCGGTCCGCTCTAGATGAGATCAGAACCGTAATAGCAGACTCCGCAGCCGGGGAGTCATCGAAAAAACGGGTCAAGACGACTCTGGAGCGTCTTACAGATCTCATGAAAAACATAGGACGAATGCTCAGGAATCCCACCAATCGATCTACCTCAGAGATCTCGGATCTGGACCAAGAGGCAAACGACCTGTTTGCAGAACTAGCAGAGATCTTGCGCAATCTAGAAGACGATGCCGAAGAAGCTATATTTTCTGCCCTTGCAAAAAAAGACCTCGCGGAAGTCAATCGACTTCTGGAAAATGAGGCCGACGTTCAGGCAGTCAACGAGTTCGGACAATCTGCACTTCACGTTGCCGTACAAGAACGAATTTTTGCACGAGAAGACAAAATTGTAGTCGTCGAGGCCTTGGTTCGTAAAGGCGGCCAGCTCGAAGCACTAGACCTGAAGGGAAGAACGGTCATGCACGCTATCGATTTCGAAAATAGCTTCGTAGACGCAAATGGTGTCTTGGACATGGTAGATTGTCTGCTGAAGTTGGGAGCAGACCCAGAAGCGAACCTTGAGAAGGAGGGGACCATCCTGCACAGGGCAACTTACTGGAGTCATTTGGCAACCACGGAGTTATTGTTGATTCATGGAGTCGACATTGAAGCAAGATCACAACCCTGGCTGGAGACGCCTTTGCATCTTGCCTGTATCTCCCAGCGGCCAGCAACAACGATAATTTTGAAACGACTGCTGAAAGCGGGAGCCGACACGAGTGCGAGAACAAAGGAAGGAAAGAGTGCACTAAGCCTGGCATGCTCTGGTCTAGTGAAGAAGGAGAAAGCACTCAAGGATCTAGAAGTGCCTGAGGAGCGTTTGATGTCGGCAATATATCGTCCTTGCCTTTATCTTCGAAACTACCTCAATAAGATTCTTACTCTGCTTGAATATACCGACACGGATCGCATTAGCATCGACTCACGTGATGTTCGCAAAACGTTCGTTTTCAGAAATATCCAGAATTGGGACCGTCTTTCGCGAGATTATCTACGATATGAGCTCGAGGATCAGCGGGTTTTTGCGTTGCTGAGTTCGGATGAAGAGCTTTATCACGCTGTCCGAGATTTCTACCAAGGCGGGAAACCAAAAACTGTAATAAACAGCACTGAACTTCTGGATTCTGGAGGCAAGAACGCGAGCAGTGTACCTCAAAGCACTAAGTGATGAACTGTTGATGCTTTCTCGCAAAGAGTTGAATGGACGTATCGGCCTGGGAAACCTGCCGATATTGAGCGAGAGATGGGGAACATGCAATCATCGATGCTTCAAGTCATGGTGAAAGACCTTCGTGAATTACTCAGGTGGACTCGTCTAAACAGGCTACTCGTGTCTACTTCGCTGGTAGACTGGACTCTTTCAAGTTGTGTGCATGTTTTGAGCGCGCAGTCACGAGCGTGTAAATTCGTCGAGCCCCTGAGTACTGAGTATCTTTGAGAACTTCTGAACGGAATAAGTACTCGTACTTTGCCATAGCTGTTTCAGAAGCATCAATGTACTCCTTGGGAGCTTTGTGGACTAATTCTAGGTTGCCACGGACATTCACTTGGCTATGGAAGTTTCGCTTTTGAGCATTGGCCGCTCGATATTCCGAACATCCAAGACCTGACAAAAAGGTTGCTTTGCATTGAGATACTGATTGTCATGATGCTATTGGTATCTTGTATGAAGAAATACGTTGTCCAACAAGCCCATCTCGGGGTGGGAGGTGAAGGGTTCGAATCTTGGGACATTGACAGCCGAATGTAGAGGTGCCTTCCCCAACTAGTGGAAATCATCTCAAATTCCACATTTGCTCATATTACGTGAATCTATCGTGCCACCCATCCCAGGACTATCTGTGAAAAACTGCAAAATGCTCAAGAACTACCAGAGTATGCCGTAACCGCGAACTTAATTTTATTTTCTCGCCATCACCTCTTTTCCTTTACAGAAATATCAACTCCAACTCCTTTGATCGCACACTTACTCTCTCCGAACTGGGTCTCGTGTCAACGAAAGGCGACATAGAACACACAACCAGTAATGCCTTGCCCGCGCAAGAACCACCATCACTCAACGACGAACGGTGGAGGTCAAATCTTCCTGAATGCCGACGCCACCATGTGCCGATCGGGAGTGCACATGGCTCTATGAGATGAACTACGACTAAACAACGGCAGGACTTGACGAACATCTTGCTCACACGAGAATCCAGACATCTCGTACCCGCCTTGAGGAAGGCAGTATATTCATAGGATCTGATGCGGGATACGAAGTTTTGCATGCTTTCCGTGCATCCTGAGCAACTACGAGAAGATCGTGTTTCATGAGTCTGGGGTGTCTCGTAAGTCAGCAGTGACCGAGGCCCGAATGGGTCAGGATTTTTGAATAATATTCTCTCGATATACCCTTTGTGGCATCCCTACACCGAGCGATGCCCTCCACGACAGTATCCACTCTTAGGGATGAGCACAGAGCTTGTCCCAGGTTGCATTGGTGATTGGCGACTGCACTGAATCGCTTTGGTTCTCGCTACTCCCGAACTCTAGTGGCCTGTCATGAACCTTGTCTACTCCTAGTCCCTGCCCCCCGTTATTGCCCCTAGTTGCTGGCAGCTTTATTTCTATTAAATCCTTGTTCGCTTCTCGTTTGCATTTTTATTTACTTTGAAAAAACTAATTAAATACTGTGACAGCACTGTGACGATGGTGTGAGGTGGCGACGCAACGTCGGGCTATTCATTTAGAATCTAAAGCTAAAGAGAGAAGAAAAGAGAGAAGGAGAGATCTATATACATATATATGCCAGAAGTAAGAGGATATTAGGTGAAGAGCTAAGCCCTAGTAGGCTTAAAGCTCGAGAACGCCACCATTCCCGGCCTGGCCTCTGTCACAGGCGATTAGGACAGGCGATTGGCTCAGGCGATGGGCTCAGGTGATCCGTAACAGCCGGCGCTGTGACACAACCAGGGGGTGGCCGGAATGGGGGGGTGTCGACTTATGGACCAAGGATGGATTAGCTCGCGGTCTCCTTCAAGGCCATTCGGGAGGTATCAACTGCCTCACATTTTCGCCAGACTCGCATCTAATTGCGTCTGCCTCGTCTGACAAGACGGTAAGAGTATGGAACGCTGCAACCGGAACAGTATGGCACATACTCGAAGGCCATTCCGACAACATCCGCAACGTTCGATTTTCATCAGACGGCGAGTTCCTCGCTTCGTGTTCTGCAGATAAAACCGCAATCATCTGGCACGCAGGTACTGGTGCTTTATGCAGCAAGCTTGAAGGCCATTCTGATACGGTCAATGATATCGCATTTTCACCAGCAGACGACAACATGGTCGCATCATGCTCAGCCGATATGAAGGTCGGCTTGTGGGATGTGTCTACAAGAGTGTGTTCTCGGTTCCTCACTGGTCATTCAGACACAGTGAACTCGATCGCTTTTTCAACCGATGGAGAACTCCTGGTCTCTGGCTCAGCAGACACAACCATCAGGCTCTGGAAAACAGCAGGATCAGCGCGTGGTATTCTCAAAGGCCATCTCTTACCGGTCAACTCCGCCGCTATTTCGCCAGACAATAAGCTGGTGGTCTCTTGTTCCGATGACGAGACTGTCAGAATCTGGGACGCGGAAACAGAATTAGTGAAAAGTGTGCTTTTGACTGGGACAGCTTTTCGGTCCGTATGTTTCTCCAGCTGTGGACGTTACATTGAGACAGACAGAGGCTTGTTGGACCTCGATTTATTTTCCCCTGTTTCTCCTGCGAATTCACTCGTTTTGCAAAAACCCGATTTCACGGCTTTTGTGGCTAAAGATTGGCTGAAGACAACGGGGAAGAATACCCTTTGGCTACCGGAGGAGTATCATGCTACCAGTGTAGCTACATACTCTGGGGTTGTAGTTCTAGGACATTCGACGGGATGCGTTTCTTTTATTTGTTTTTGATGACGACATGAACGGCCTAAGGGATGGAGGGGTTGGGGGAAAGGGGCGTACATGCAAGCAAGCTCTGGTACTGAGCAAATTGACACTATGAAGATAACGGTCTGGGGAAAAGGGACTCAGCGGGATTTTTATGATATTGATGAAGTTTTTTGCGCGAATTCTTCAATAAATGCGTGTCTGTGCTCACAGTGAGTATATGAGTCACATTATGATCACACGGTAGAGAATTCAATGAATTACCTACTTTGTACATCGCTGAATTGATGTTGATTTATTGCCAATGCGTCCCAAATGACTGGTAATGCTATTTACTACATCCCTAGTCTTTTGTACGGCCTCCATCTGCTAAAATCACTGCAATACATCGATCACCCATTTCTTGAATCAAATCTTGAATTCTCGCATATATTATTGATTCCCAGGCTTCTTGAACAACTCTTCTAAGCCCAGGATAAGAGTTATGCATCTTGGAGTAGTTATTTTGAATATAATGCTTCAATTCATCCCAAAGTGTCTCAATTGGGTTCAAGTCAAGTGGATTAGCAGCCCCAAAGATAGGACTAAGGCCAATAGCTTGAAAGAATTCTTTTGTAAACGCTGCAGAGTGCCCCTTTGCAGTACTCTTTTGGATTATCTTGCTGGAAGAGAAGCTCCGGGTAGTGAAGTAGGATAGCTTATACAATCGGTAGAATAATCCCACTACAAGAGCCTGCATTTATCTTCAATCTTAATCCTTCCCCCAAAAGAGCCGTTTATGCCTCCCATATTTACCACTTATACATCTCCAAAACATCCATCCAATCTTCCTTTGATATCGGGCTTCAACACAATCAGCGCGGAATACCTTTTCTTCCCATATTTTTCTTGTAACCCATGTCTTTTGTATGCTAGACATGTATGCTTGCCTGGGTTTACCCAAGATTCATCGCTCCAAAGTATCAAATCCCATTGCTCATCTGTCCAAAATACATGCTCCCAAGCCCAAGCAAATCGATCTGCTTTATGTTGTCCTATAGGTCCGAGGAGGCTTTCGTCAAGCAATACGTCGTAGATAGCCCTCTTTTTGAAACGTAGCTCGTGTAGCTTTCTCTCCGCAATTCCATCCAAGAAGAAATCGGATGTTAGCCCATCGTGTACGTCGATTCGCGCTTGAGGATGTAATCCATTCAATGAAGTGCTTCCTTTGAGGGGTGTTTAATGAAGCTTTCCTCCCGCGGAGGTGTTGAGGAGTAAGTCGGTGAGAAAAAGCATATTGGACTTGTCGAAGTGTAAGCTTAAGCTGGAGTGTAATTTCTTCTTGGGCAAAGTCCGCACAAACATATAAGGTTTTCTATTCGTAGTCTCTCATCGCGTGTGCATTGCTTCCGTCCTATTTTTAGTGTTGATATTGTGAAATACTGACTTTATAATAGTTTAGTTGAAACATTAAGAAAAGCAATGTTCAGAGTATTAAATAATTATTGGCTAAATTAACGTAAATAATATATAAATTTAAAAATTTAAAAAATTTAAAAAATAAAAAATATTATTAATATATATTTAATAATAATAAAAATATATTATATAAATTCGTGGTTAAATTTCAAATTTCTTTATATTTAATGTTTTTTAAATAATAAATTTGTTTATATTAAGTTTAATATTTATAATATAAAGTAACGGTCGAAAGATAAGAAAATGTTGACAATAAGAAATAATGTTATGATGATAAGTAAACTTGCATGCTTAGTGATTGTGTTATTTGGACAAAGCATTTGCAAGCTTGTAATTTCTCCTCTTCTGCCTAGACACTCACAGCATGACAATCTGTGCATCTTTAACTATGTCATTGTCTTCACATACTCACCAAGCCAACCCCAATTCAACTCAAAAATCCCAACTCCCTCCAAACCCTCAGATTCCCATCCACCCACTGCTGGTTAAATGCCTCACAAACCCTTAAATTCTCAGAGGTCTCCCTCGTCTTCCCCGTCTCAAACGTCTTCTCCTCCCCCTCTTCCTCAACCACCATCCCCTCAAAAAATGGCAACAACCTCAACCCTGGCACCTCATCTGGTGAAACGCCTTTCTCGGCCAGGACACTCAACCTCCTGACCCACTCCCTCATACCCACAACAACGATCTGCTTTCCCACTGCTACTTTCATCATATCAACCAACGCACTCCAAGACACCGGCTTCGGATTAACAATATTATGCACCGTGTATTCCTCTCTCCCTTCTTCGTCAGCAAGCAGGACATCCATCACCGTCGCAGCCGCCACATCAACCGGCACCCAATCGACGACCTTGTCCTTGAAGTCCGGGATCGCGGATACAGTGGTGTGAGCAGAGGTCGCAAACATGATGGGCCACATTTCGTCTGTGTTCCAATACCCAGTCTTTGTATGGCCGCAGAGTTGCCCGACTCGGAGCAGGTTGACTTTGATGCCGAGTTTTGTGGTGGCGGATTGGGTTAGGCGTTCAACTGATTTTGTGTTAGGGAGTGAGATGGTATAGGGAAAGGGAAGCGGGGATTTACTTATGAATTTCGATTGTGCGTAGCCGGTTGAGAGCGCGATTGTGGGGTCTGCGCTGATGGGGTTTTCGGGAACGGAGGGAGGGGAGGATGGGCCCATGCATGTTGAGATGCTGGATGTGAACGCGAAAGTCTTTGGTCGGCCAGCGTGTGCGAGACGGAGAAGGGAGAGTGTATCTTTGGAGTAGTTAATAATCATCCCACGTGAAGACTTGATGGAAATGAAAACAAAAGAAACATACTCCGCAAACAATCCCCCTCAAACTCCTCAACACCGAGGTTGAAATCCATCTTCCAAGCATTTTGAACCACGATCGTAACCTCTTCCGCCAACCTCGCATACACATCGACATCCAGTCCTAGCAATGGGTCTTGCATACTGAAGTTCAACACCTCGACTTTCCCGTCATCGAGCATTTCGGTTCTCAAAGCCCTTTTCTTAAGCGAGGCACCAAGCTTCGAGACATTATTTGGACCACGGACCATGGCGTATATCTTGCCAACCTTGGGAGAGGAAGATAATGTCTCGAGGAGGGCAGTACCTAGGGAACCAGAGGCGCCTGTCAGGAGCACGACTTCATTTTCTGTTTTTGGCCAGGTTTTGGAAGTATCTCGTGGTGGCCAGGAAGTGAGCTCTTTTGTCAAGCGAGCGAGAATTTCGTTTGTGATGTCCGCAGCTGAGTTAGTAGATGCTGCGACTTCATCTGTATGGTCACTGGTGCTTGGATGTGCGAGTACAGCGACAAGTTTTGTGATTGAAGGATTTTCGAAGATCGTGCTTAGCGAGACTGGACGTGAGAGATGTGAAGAAAGTGATGTTCGGAGGGAGAGAGCGAGTCGAGAGTCGATTCCTAAGTCGTAGAAAGAAGTGTAGTCGTTGATTTCAGAGACAGGGACATCGGAAAGTGATGCAAGGATATTTCGAAGAAATTCCGAAAGCGGTTGTTGACTGGTGCTATTGGCGAGGAGTGGAACGACATCTTCGGAGTATAAAGTCTCGATCTCAGTCGCATAGATTCGTTCGACTTCTTTTCTCTTGACGTTTCCTTTGGGCGTCACCGGTAAAGTGCAGCCTTGAGGTAGTACGCAGATCATGGACCGCATGATCCGAGAGTGCTTTGGGAAACGCTCGTTGACGACTTTGATAGCATTCCAGACTTGGTCCAGAACTGCAGGGTCCGAAGAGTTGTATTCGGGATGAAGTTCAACGAGAAGACCAACGGAAGGTCTCGAGTGGCCTAAAGCAATGACTTTGTTGATAATTTTTGAGGACGATTGAATATCAAGCTGAAGCGGACCAGCCGTTGAGTTTTCACCATTCGAGTGCACTAGCCTACTTAGCATAAATCGTCTAGCTGCAGGAAATCACTTACCGAGTATGTCATCCTTCCTCCCTTGCAGCACGAAAAACCCACTTCCTGGAGGATCCTGGATAAACAGATCATTTGTTCGATACGGCTCGTCATCAGGCTTCCCTTCCCACAATTTGGCGGCCAACTCAAATCCTTTGTACACAACACATTCATATAACCCCTCTCCCACTTCTTCCATCTTCAGAAACTTGCTGTCAGGGTACAGATTTCGGAAGGTGTAACACCTGGGATTATCTCGCGTATGTGGTATCGTCCGAAAAGGAGGTCCAATCTCGGTACTACCATAAGTCGTCTTGACATTGACCCCATTTGATGTCAAAGCTTTAACGATGCTGTCAGACAATGCTGCGCCGCCTGGTTGCAGCAATTTTAAAGAAGTCAGAGGAGTGAAATCTCCGCCGTGATCTTGGATGTATTCGTACATGTTTTCGATAAGGGTGGGGGCACAATGAACAGTATCCACTGGATGTCCGAGTGACTCAAGTGTCTTCCATGCCGAAAAGATAGCAGAAGAAGACGGAGGCCACGAAAGCGGAGGAAATGACAATATTTGGCCATTAGGTAAATTTGAAAGCGCTACTGAAATGCCAGCAATATGGTATCTGAGACGTTAGTGACATCGACATCTATGCCCGTAGGGAAATCACTCACAACGGAAAAAGCAGAAACCAGTTTTCAACATCAAACTCCTGAAATAATCTATACATCCTCGCAATAAGCATCATACTCCTGTTCGTGTGAACAATAGGTTTTGGCATGCCAGTCGAGCCAGAAGAATGGATTATGAATGCATGTCTTTCCCAGACATCACCGAAGTCTTGAAACTTCATAGCATCGACATCTTTCCGGTTCGAAAGTCCTTTGGGCAGAACTTCCACCATTTCCAATTTCTTGATGCCATTGGTGTCTGCTTCCGAATTCCTAGAATCGGTGATGACTGCTAGTGCCTGGCAGGATTCTAGCAGATGATGCAAAGCATCCAACGCATTCGACTCAGCCAGGAGCAGCACACGGACACCAAGCTTCTGTAGAGCCAATTGCGTACAAAGATATTCCACAGTGATTCCTCTGCCAAGCAATGCTATTGTCGGTTGTTTCCGAGTCGCATTCGCTTCCTCAAGCTCTTTCCGCAACTGCTGCGCATACACCAAAGCAATACTTTCTGTGACTTGATCGAATTCGTCCCATGTCATCGAATTATACGAACAATTCAATTCTGTGGACGTGGGATATAAAAATCCCCTCTGCCCCTTGTACACATCTCCATCATGCCGTACAAGTGCTGCAAGACTGACGAGTTTTGGGTCTGAATACCGCTTCGAATGTGGATGTCCATGTAACCACCACAGCTCCTTCGTCCTGGTCGAAGCATGTTCGGACGGTACTACAGAAGAATCTGAACATATAGGTATATTCTTCGGAGGTATAGCCTCTGTTGGAGGAGGAGTTTCGAGCAACATGGGAGTCATATTGAGAGACAATAAAGAGTGACGATTAGAAACTTCAATCACCAACACAGACAAGTATATCCAACAAAGAAATGCCCATCAGAGCCTCATAACCTCCATTGGATCTCGACCTCGGCCGTCGTCCACAACACACGGAGCATGCGTTCAAACGGCCCTTTGATAGCCGCTGACCACCGAGCCAGCTCCCAACGAATTGCACGATAAGACGGCAAGCATCACTAGCAAGGCATGGCCGAGCACAGGATGGCATCCACTGGGAAGGTCCCCTTTACCGCGACGTCGGGCGAGCGCGCACTGGCGCGTCATAGACTTTCAGTCCATCCATACAGTAGCGGAGACTTACTTGGGGGTTGACTTGACTTGGGGGTTGGGATTGTGCCACTGTGGACCGACCGGCCTCGACAATCTCGAGATTAGGTACTTAGGGCTGGCTAGCTGGCGGGCTGTCTCGCTGTGACTTCGCATCTGGGTGTGGTGGAAGGAGTCTGCCGAGACGCTGTGCCACTGATCCGCCCCCGTTGTTGCCCTTTCGAGACGGATTCGGGCTGCAGTGGTTTGCTGCGGGGCGCACTGCGGGCGCACTGGGGCCAGCTGCTGCACGCTGGGCAAAGGACGATGGTTCCGGATTGCTGGGACTCGCTTCCGTTGGTGGGAAGCTGATCATTAATCTGCGGGCAAGAGTCAAGACAAGACGGCCAAACAGCGACCGTGGGCTGATAAGTCGTGGTATCGTCGATAAGAGGCTGAGACGCCTTTACGCTTGGATCGTCTTTAGTAGATGATAGATGATAGATGATAGATGATAGATGATAGATGATAGATGATAGATGATAGATGATAGATGATAGATGATAGATGATAGATGATAGA